>NW_025389765.1:0-2895 GCF_016433145.1 Gracilinanus agilis | reverse complement strand
TAGCTTAGGTTCAGGGGGAAAAATAGAAATCCAAAGAATTCACCAATCACTTCCTAAAAGAGAAATGAAAATTTCCAGGAATATAAATAGCCAGATTCCAGAACCCCCAGGTCAAGGGGAAAATACTTCACTCAGCTAGAAAGAAACAATTAAAATATTGTGGAATCCCAGTTAGAATCATATAAGATTTAGTAGCTTCACATAAAAGGAGTTGAGGGTTTGGAGTATGTTTTGGGAGGCAAAGGAACTAGGTCTATAACTCCCCATAAAACTGAGTATAATCATTTAGGAGGGGAAATGGATATTTAATGAAATAGAGGACTTTTAGGTGTTCCTGATGAAAATACTAAAACTGAATAGAAAATTTGACATTCAAACAGAAGATGCAAGAGAAATATAAAAAGGGTAAACATGAAAAAAAGGATCATAAGGGATTTAACATGGTTAAACTGTTTACATTCCTATGTGGGAAGATGATAAATGTAATTCCTAAGAACTTTATCATTACTAATGCAGTTAGGAGCATATGGAAATAGAGGGCATGAATGTGGGTTGATTATGATGGGATAATCTTAAAAAATATGAAGGGTGAGAAAGAGGGATACACTGGAAGAAGAGGTGAGGGAGAGGAGTAATGGGGAAAGTTATCTAAGAGGCACAAAAAGAAACACTTCCAAAAGGGAAAGGAAAATGGGGGAAGGATGGGCAATACTTGAACCTCGCTCTCATCAGAATTGGCTCAAAGAGGAAATAATATACACAATCAATTGGTTATAGAAATCTATCTTTACCATTAGGAAAGTAGGGGGAAAGGGACAAGAGGAGGGAGGGATGGTAGAAAGGAGGACAGGTTAAGGGAGGCAGTAGTCAGAAGCAAAACAGACTTTTGAGGGAGGCCTGGGTAAAAAGAGAAAGGGGATAAAGAGAAGAAAATAGAATGAAGGGAAATATATAGTAATCATAACTATGAATGTGAATAGGAAGAACTTACCCATAAAATGAAGGTGGATAACAGAATGGATTAGAAACTAGAATACAATAATCTGTTGTTTAAAAAAGAAATATTTGGAAACAGAAATTCACACAGTTAAAAAAGCTGGAGCAGAATCTATTGCACTTAGCTGAAGTAAAAGGCACAGATAGCAATCGTGAACTCAGACAAAGCAAAAACAACAATAGACCTAATTAAAAGAGAATCCGGGAAACTATATTTTGCTAAAAGATACCATAGGCAAGTAATATTAAAAATTTTACAGCAAGTTTCTCTGATAAAGATCTTCTCTCTCAAATATATAGGAACTTGAGTCAAATTTGTAAGAATGAGAGCCATTCCTTAATTGATAAATGGTCAAGGAATATGAACAGTTTTCAGAAGAAGAAATCAGTGCTATCTATACTCATATTTAAGAAAATGCTCTAAGTCATTGTTGATTACAGAAATTCAAATTAAAACAACTCTGAATTATCACCTCACATCTATCAGAAATGACAAATGCTGGAAGAGATGAAAGAAAATAAATAATTTAATGAATTATTAGTGGAGTTGTATACTGATCCAGCCATTCTGGAGAACAATTTGGAACTATACCCAAAGGGCTATAAAACTGTGTATACCACTTTGACCCAGTAATACCACTTCTAGGTCTATATCCCAAAGTGATCAAAGAAAAAAGAAATAGGGCCTTTATGTATAAAAATATTTATAGGAGCCGATTTTGTGTTTTGGGAAAGAATGAGAAACAGAGGAGATGCTCATTAGTTGAAGAATGGTTGAACCAGATGTGGCATATGATTGTGTTTAGGTATCATTGTGCTATAAGAAATGCCAAGGGGGATAGTTTTAGAAAAAACATAGGAAGACCTATATGAACTGATGCAAAGTGAAGTGAGCAGAACTAGGAGATCATCATACAACAATATTGTAATGAAGATCAACTGTGAAAGATTTAGCTACTCTAAGCAATGCTGTGATCTGAGACAGTTTCAAAAGATTCATGATGAAAAAATGCTATCCACTCTGAAGAGAAAATTAATGAACTCTGTGTGCAAATTGAAGTATAAATTTTTACTTTATTTTTCTTGCTTCTTTTGTGATATGGCTAATAAAAATATATTTTGCATGATTTTACATGTATAGCTGATATATTGCCTGCCTTCTCAGTAGTTGGGGGAGGGAAAGAATTTGGAAGTCAAAAGTCAAAAATAAATCATAAATTTGATTTAAAAAAAAAATCAAATCCTTTCCCATGTCTGTCTGCACTTATGTGGCTATACTTCCCAGTGAATATATCCAGGGGGCAACATGTGGATTTTTCATTTAAAGTCACACAGATGGGCACCCCAAAAGTATATTTCCCAGGGGACAAGGAAGGAAAGGAGTATAGTTGTTTTGAGACACAAGAACTCAATGTTTTAGTTCAGGTTTGAGCCAAGGAAGGAGATCAAACTCATTTTTCATTAGATCAAAGCTGTTTATTAGTAAATATATGAGACATGACCATGTACAATTCAGCTCATGTTCATCCCTGGCACCCCAAACTACTGAAGCTCATGCTACATTGAGAACCCTGTCATCTGCTTTGGGCAAGAATAGCAATTTCCCACAAAGCAGAAGAATATGGGGCCAGATGGCTGTCAAATTCAGTTTACCTACTCTTAGGACCATAGATCCCGAGTTATATGGGACACTTTACAGGTTCTGTATACTCCTAGTTTTATAGGTAAGAAAACTGAGGTTGAAATATGTTAAATCACTTGCCTAAGGTCATATAGATTGTAAAACATAGAGTCAGGATTTGAATGCAGGACCTTTTTTTTTTTTTAATAATTTTTTATTTTTAGAAAAAATTTCCCTGGTTACATAAGTCATGTTTTTACTTTTCCCTTCACCCCCTT
>NW_025389764.1:0-9843 GCF_016433145.1 Gracilinanus agilis | reverse complement strand
ATCTGGATTTGTTTTTATGTCTTCTTGAGGAGTCCTATATGTGTGGGTTAGGAGAGGTCACACAGCTGCTTTATACTCTGCTGCCATCTTAACCCGGAAATCAAATGCTATTTTTACTAATATTTTATTAGAAACAAAATCTCTAAAGACCACAGAAATTCACATAAGTGCTACTAAGATATAGAAATATCCAACACCAAAGTCAGATCATACTACTAATAGTTATTAGAACACAGCATGTCAATAATGCATATGGTATTCTACCTCTATAGTGTCTCAATTCCAAGTCTAAACCATTTACAAGCCATACCTCAATCCACAAACATTTATTAAGGCCCTGATATGGACCAGACATTGTGAAAAGTACTGGAAATACAAAGAAAGGCAAGAGAGAGTGTCTGCCCTTATGGAGTTCACAATCTAATGGGATTACATACATAAAATAAATACATAAATAAATAAGTTGTAAAGAGAGAAGTCTGGGGGGGGGCAGCTGATTGGCTCTGTAGAGTGAGAGCCAGGTCTAGAGATGGGAGGTTCTGAGTTCAAATCTGGCCTCAGACACTTCCTAGCTGTGTGACCCTGGACAATACACAGTATTGATTCTAATATGGAAGGTAAGGATTTAAGAGAAAGACAGAGAGACAGACAGAGACAGACAGACAGACAGAGAGACAGGCACAGACACAGACAGAGACAGACACAGAGAGAGACAGACAGACAGAGAGGAGTCTGGAGGGAGGTACCAGGCATGGGGCACAGAAAGTTGAAATGGTAATGTTTGATAGTCAGGTAGGAAATGATAAGGAACATGCCCTCGACCCTCTCCTGGAATAGAAATCTAAGAAGAGCTCCCTATTCAGAAGGAGGGATGGATCAAAAGACAATATTCCTTCAGATATTGGGGGCTATTTGAGCCTGATTGAAATTATGGAAATTTCACCAATGAAAGTTCTGCTGCTGCCCTTTCAAGCCAGTGATGCAATCTCTGAAAAAGCTGATGGAATTTCCAAAAGCCCACTCTCCCAAAATCACCCAGAGAGTTACTTGTCCCCTATGAGTATCTGATTAAGCCAACCAAAATTTCTGGAGGCCACCAAAATTCACATAGTAGTATCTGCAAATATTCAGTACCCTCATGAAATACTAAAGCCTAACTGTGTGTTTTGTCTCTACAGAATCTCAGGGGCAAGTCTTAATTATCCAGAGTACACTTCTGCAAGACTATATATCCTATATCCTAAATCTCATTAACTTAAGAAAATTCTTAGGTCTCTTACCAGGTCTCACGATCCTTATTCTTATGTTAAATGTGTAACCATGACATCGCTGCCACACATCCCCACCTGCTTTGTGACTCCAAACATCCATAAAATTAATGAGTTAATATCTTGCTGAATTTCAGCTATGTAATGGATTTTCCATAGGAGCCGGATAAGCAAGGGGAATAAATGGTCTCAGAAATGCAGTTCAATGGGCCAACCCCAATTCAAAGCTCTCCCTATTTTCATTAAGAAAGAAGTTGTGTCTTACAAGCAAGTTCCCAAAAGATATTACTGACAATATGACACACTAAAAAAAGAATATAAAAATCACAGAATTTGAGAGGTGGGAGGACCATCTAGTCCTATGCAAGACAATAAAATATAATGTGGAGCTGTAGAGCAGAGCAGAGCGTAGGCTAGTAGAGCAGGGCATAGCATGGCACAGCATAACATAACAAAGCAAGCTATCGCATAGTGTAGAATAGCATCCTAGAGGCTAGAATAGAATAGCATCATAAAGTAGAACATAGTATTTAGCATAGCATAGTCCCCATGACACAGTATAGCAGATATAGCATTGATAGAGGATAGCATAGTCAAGTGGAGCATCTTTTAGCACAGCAATGTATAATACAGCACAAGGTCACATAGTAGAGTAAAACAGAGAAGAGGAGGGTATGGAATAGCACACCACAGTATGGCAGAGCACAGGTGCCAAAATGTTAGCATTCAAAATACCCAAATGCAGCACAAACCTAATTAAAATGTAATTGGGAAATGTTTAATGACAAGAAAAACAAGTAGAAATCCAATGCTACATCATGTTAATTTGTGGTTTTCTAAGCTCATATGTGGAGTGCAGGGATCTCTTTATTTGAGTTTGACAGCAGGGCAGTATAGTATAGTATTATTCTGTTTGCAAAGAATAGCCTAGATTAGCACAGCATAAGACAAGGCAGTACGTGACTAGACAGCGACACTGAAAAAAGGATAGTAGAGCATGATAACAGCATATTACATCATTATGGAATTTTTTATACTAGTATGGCATCACAGAGTGGAATATAGTAGAATATGGAGTATAGTATTTAGCACAGCATAGCTAAATATATTATAACATGGTACTGAATATAATGACAACTGATATATAGCATCAGTTTGATAAATGACATATTAATATATTTATTAATTATTATTTATAACTAATATATTTATAAATGAATTTCTGAATGTATACTTATGAATAATATAATGATTGTTAATATTAAAAAGTCAATTATTATAAGGGCATAGTGTGTCACAAATATAATACATATAGAGAAATCAATATCTCAGTAGGCCTGTGTTATATGTCACTTATGTTATTCCATGCTATATTCCTCTATGGGATATTATATTATGCTATACTATATACCATCCTTTACTATATAATATAATCTAGTCTGTGCCTTACTATAAATCATGGACCCACATATATAAATATTCAGCGAAAGATAAAGAAAGGCAACATGGTTTACTTTAAAGAGCATTCAACTTGAGAAGAGGCAGACTTAGTGAAGAAAAGACTCAACAGAAATATGATAGCTGTCTTGTAGTATTTAAAGATCTGGCATATAGAGGGGGTATTAGATTTTTTCTGTACTCAATGCCTTACTCATTAAATTATTAAAAATTATTTTATGAAACTAGAAAAAACAATATCAAAATTCATCTGAAAGAATAAAAGATAAAGAATGTCAAGTGAATTAATTTTTAAAATGTGAAAGAAGGTAGACTACCAGTACCAGATCTCAAACTGTACTATGAAGCAATAATCATCAAAACAATCTAGTTTGTTCTGCTTATTTTGCTCTGCATCTGTTCATGTAGGTTTTTTCAGCTTTTTCTGAAATCACTGTGTTCATTATTTCTTACAGCACAATAGCTGGCTAAGAGATACGAGTTTGGATCAATGGAAGAAATTAGATACTAAATATACAGGGATAAATGACATTGAAAATCTAGTGTTTGTTAAACCCGAACATCTTACCTTTGGGGATAAGAACACACTGATCAAAAAAAAAAACTATTGGGAAACCGGGAAAATAGCATGGCATAAAATAGGTATAGACCAATATCTTACACCTTGTACTAAGATAAGATAAAATGGGTATATGATCTAATTATAAAAGATGATATTATAAGTAATTTAAGGGAACATAGAATAATTTACCTGGTCAATCTATGGAGAGAGAAAGAACTTATGACCAAACAAGAGATAGAGAACATTACAAGATATAAAATGAATAATTTTGACTATATTAAATTTAAAAGATTTTGTACAAACAAAATCATGTAACCAAGATCAGAAGGGAAAATAAAAAATTGGGGGGAAATTTATAACTAATTTCTCTGAGAAAGGTCTAATTTCTCAAATATATAGATAACTAATTCAATTTCATAAAAATATAAATCATTAGCCAAATTACAAATGGTTGAAAGATATGAATAGTTTTCAGATGAAGAAATAAGAGCTATAAATAATCATATGAAAAAATATTTTAAATTGTTCTTGGTTAGGCACCACCTCACACATATCAGATTGGCCAATATTACAGTAAAGGAAAGTGATAAATGTTGAAGAAGATGTTGCAAAATTGAGACACTTAATGCATTGCTGGTGGAACTGGGAACAGATTCAACCATTTTGAACAGCAATTTGGAACTATGCTCAAAACTGTATGTACCCTTTGATCCATAATACTACTACTAGGTGTGTATCCCAAAGAGATAATAAAAAAGGGGAAAGACATAGTTGTACAAAAATATTTATATTAGCACTTTTGTGGTAGCAAAGACTTAGAAATTATGCAGATGTCCATCAATTAGGAAATGACTCCATAAATTGTAGCATATAATGGTGATGAAATACTATTGTGCTGTAAGAAATAATGAACAGAGTGATTTCAGAAAAAGATGAAAAAACCTACATGAACAGATGCAGAGCAAAATAAGCAGAACCAGGAGAACATACACAGTAACAGCAATATGGTGAGATAATCAACTGTGAAAGACTGAGCTACTCTCAGCAATAAAATGATTCAGGACAATTCTGAAGGACCTATGACAAATAATGTGGTCCACCTCCAGAGAAAGAAGTATTGGAGTCAGAATGAATATCAAACTACTTTTCACTTTAGTTTGTTTGTATTTTTATTTTGGGGTTTTGGTTTTATATGAGTATTCTCTCACACGATGAAATGTATAGAAATATGACTTACACAATAATACATATATAACCCAAATCAAATTATTTACCATCTCCAGAAGAGAGGAGGGTAGGGAGAGAAGCAGAAAATATGGATCTTATAACTTCAGAAGACATATGAGGAAAATTGTTCTTACATGTCATTGGAAAAAATGAAATATATTAAAAAAACAAACAAACAACTTGTCTACTTGGTCCCAAAAGGCAGAACCAGGAGCAATGGGAGGAAGTTGTAAAAAATAAAATTTTGACTTAATGTCAGGAAAAACTTGTTAAGAATGAGAGTTAATAAAAATAGGATGGGCTACCTCAGGAACTGTAGCTTCCATTTCCTTGGCAGTCTCCAAGCAGAGGACCTCTTGTGGCGACTTTCTTTCATACATAAATTAAATGTTAACTGAGGTCCCTTCCAAATTACTAGGCAAGTTATTTAAACTCATTCTTTCCTTCTCTAAGATAAGGATAAGTATACTTGTACTAATCTACTTCATAGGGCTATAAAAAAAGTGTCTGATCAACTTTTAAGTTATATAGGGGAGGCAGCTGGGCAGCTCAGTGGATTGAGAGGCAGGCCCAGAGACAGGAAGTCTTAGGTTCAAATCTGGTCTCAGACACTTCTTAGCTGTGTGACCCTGGGCAAGTCACTTAACCCCCATTGTCTAGCCCTTATCATTCTTCTGCCTTGGAACCAATACTTAGTATTGATTATAAGCAGAGGGTAAGGGTTTTTAAAAAAGTTATATAGGAATTCAACCTGCTATCATTTTAGTAAGCAAAAATATAAAAAAAGTAGACAGCAATGATGACTCTAAGTTTCTATACTTTGGACATCATTAATTTATAGTTTCATCATGGTTTCAATGATTTTCACCAAAAAAGTTTAATAGCCTAAAAATAGAAAATATAGACCCTGGGAGTTTTCTAGGATTAGAGATTAACATGGTAAAAGCAGCTGAAGTTCAAGAGGAGAGAGACCAAGAAAATTTTAGATCAAAATGGGTAGAGAGGGAAAGAAAGGAAGAAAAAGGTGAACTATAATGGAATAGAGAAAATGAAGGGAATAAGCAATTATTAAGCATCTATTATGTTCCAGACATTTTTAAGTACTTTACAAATATTATCCCATTTGATTCTCTCAACCCATTACTAGCTCCTTTTTACGTATGAAGAAACTGAAGCAAACAGAATTAAAATGACTTCCCCAGGATTACACAGATAATAAGTTTTCAGGGCCAGATTTGATCTTATGTTTTTGTGTTTTCAGTGCTCTATTTACTGTACCACCTACCTGTCTCTATAGAGAAAGAGTGGGACAAGTGGTAGCTCCAAGTTCAAGAGAGTAGATCTGGAACAATTCCAAGAGACATTAAACAATTCAATTGCCAGAGTATTTATCATGACAGTGAAATGAACTGCTAATTTCCAAATGTATTCCAGTTGTATAACCTTAGGAATATATGCCCTTTTCTGTTTTCTTATTATGTATGTGCTTTCTTTGTGATAGAGTTTTTTGGGGGTTATACTAGAATTAATGTTCCCTAGGTAAGTAAATCATCTGGTAGCTTGTAACTTGTTTTTGAGCAAAAATTTTCCCAAAAAAGCAAAGTACATTTAACTCATAAATTAGATAAATGTGTTCCTGTTTTTAAGGCCACATTGTGTATATGCATAAAATATTTATTGATATCATCTGCTGAGGAGCACTAGTGGGTCTGTCTTTTGGAAATGTGGGGAAAAGATTTAATTAAGTACTTAACAATCTCCTTTACAATATGTACTATGCTAGGTACTAAGGCTATGAGGATAAAAATGTGAGTTCTTGCCTTCAAGAAGCTTACATTCCATTGAAAAGGCCAACATGTATGTATATGAGTATACACAAAATAGTGGAAATTTAGAGGAAAAGGCACTACTAGTAGTTGTGAGGATTTGAAAAGTCCCTGGGGAGAAAGTGGCACTTGCTCTATGTTAAAGAAAACCAAGGATTTTAAAAGACAAAGATAAAGAGGAAAGGAATTTCTGGTAAGTGGGGCAATCTTGCAAAACTATGGTACTAGGAGATTGATGATTCTCTCAAATGAAGAAATTGGAAGAGAAGTTTTGATAACAATAATGATGTGATCCTAAGTGTGTGACCATTGATGTTGACTGGCAAATATAGAATTAGGATCAAAGTTTTGGAAGATGAAATTGTAGCATGGCAAGGATTATGGTAGATTAGTGATTACAATAGATGTTGAAGTTATCAAGAACATGGGGTAGAAAAGAACATATGAATCATAAAATAGTCTCTAGAGGTAAAAGAGAATTCATAGGTTTAACCCCACCAAAAACACGAATATTTCCATTCCCTCAATAACATTTCAGCAAAGGTTAAAGGGTTTAGAGTTTCATGCTGACCTTCCATACTTGAAGGAAATACAACCACCTCCAAATCCTAAGTAGGTTTGTGATCTATCCACTTTCAGAAGGGCTTTGGGGAAGCAAGGTGTCTCTTTGTGCCAGATTATCTAGAAGTCTATTCCTTTGTACCATTCCTCTGAACTGTGATACTGACTTTATTTATTATTTCATGATTTTTAAAAAATTTCACTTTTAAATATTTTTCCATGTTTATATAATTTATTTTCATTCCCTTCCCCATCCCAAAGCAAACAAACAATTCCACTGGGTTATACAAGTGTTATCACTTTATACCTATTTCCATATTATTTATTTTTGCTATAGAGAGATCTTTTAAAACCTAAAACCAAAATCACATACCCATATATACATGTGATAAGTGATGTCATATGTTTTTCTTTGACACTTCTGCTCCCATAGTTCTTTCTCTCAGTGTGGTCAGCATTCTTTCCCATAAGTCCTTCAGGAGTGTCCTGCCTTGTTACATTGCTGCTACCAGCAAAGTTCATTATGTTGAACTGTTCCCCAGTGTTTTACTTTCTGTATTAATGTTCTCCTGGTTCTACTCATTTCACTCTGCATCCCGTTCATTGAGGTTCTCCAAGTTCATATAGAAACCATCCAGATCAAACTGGAGGAATTCCATGTGAACTGGAACAACCTCCAGGAAATGATGCAGAGTGAAAGGAGCAGAGCCAGAAAATCATTGTACACAGAGACTGATACACTGTGTTAAAATCAATGGTAATGGACTTCTGTACTAGCAGCAATGCAATGACCCAGGACAATTCTGAGGGTTTTATGGAAAAGAACGCTACCACATTCAGAGGAAGAACTACAGGAGAGGAAACACAGAAGAAAAACAACTGCTTGAACACTTGGGTTGATGCAGACATGTTTGGAGATGTAGACCAGAAACGACCACACCAATACAACTATCAATAATATGTAAATAAGTCTTGATTGATGACACATGATAAAACCAGTGGAAATGTGCCTTGGCTATGGGGAGTTTGAAGGGGGTGAAGGGGAAAGTAAAAACATGAATCATGTAACCATGGAAAATTTTTCTAAAAATAAAAAAAATTCTATTAAAAAAAGAAATCATTCAGATCATCATTCCTTATAGCACAATAGTTAGTATTCCATCACCATCAGATACCACAATTTGTTCAGCCATTCTCTAATCAATGGATACCCCCTCATTTTCCAATTTTTTGCCACCACAAAGAGCACAGCTATGAATATTTTTGTACAAGTATTTTTCCTTATTATCTCTTTGAGGTAAAAAAAACCCAACAGTGGTATTTCTAGATCAAATAGTATACATTCTTTTAAAGTCCTTTGCAAATAATTCCAAATTGCCTTCCAGAATGCCTGGATTAATTCACAACTCCACCACCAATGCATTAGTGTCCCAATTTTGCCACAACCCCACCTACATTTATTATTTTCCTTTACTGTCATATTGGCCAATCTTCTAGGTCTGAGGTGGTTCCTCAGCATTGTTTTGATTTTCATTTCTCTAATTATAAGAGATTTAGAACACTTTTTCATGTACTTTTTGATAATTTTGATTTCTTTATCTGAAAACTGCCTATTCATGTTCCTTGACCATTTGTCAATTGGGAATGGCTTGATTTTTTTCTACAATTGACTTAACTCCTTATAAAATTGATAAATTAAACCTTTGTCAGAGGTCTTTGTTATAAAAATGTTTTCCCAGTTTGTTACTTCCCTTCTAATTTTGGTTGCATTGGTTTTGTTTGTACAGAAGCTTTTTAATTTAATAATAAAAATAATTCATTTTTTGTAGTGTTCTCTGTCTCCTGCTTGGTCTTAAATTCCTTCTTTTCCCATAGTTCTGACAGGGGATACTGGCTTTAAATGAGGCAACACAAAGAATTTGGAATCTTATCTACAACATAAAGATTAAAAGGTTAACATAAAGCAGAAATATTTGGAGCTCCTATGTTCAGCTCCTTTCCTTAATCCCCATTATTGCATAAGCCTGCTCTTCTTCCTATTTTAGACTCACTCATTACAGAAACTCAACCCCAGGTTTCACTCCCATCTCCACTGTTTTCAGAGGGAAATAGATAGAGGCTCCAACTTTAATGGGCCAGAAAAACATGAGGATGATACCAACCTCTAAGAAACCATCATTGAATCATTGTAGGATCATCAATCTAGAGTTGAAAGGGAGCTTAAAAAACATCTAATATTATCCCCTCACTTTAGAGATAAGGAAAACAAGGCCCAGTGAAGCAAAATGACTTATAAAACATCACAAAAGTAAGTAAATATAAGAGATGGTATAAAATGCTAAAGACCAAGGCAATGTTGTATGGAGGGATGCAGGGATGAAGAATGAGTCAGCTCAGAGGCCACTGCAGTTAAAGATGAACTTTGATGAAATAATCTATCAGTCCACAGTAAAATTGACATCAACCTAAGAAACCTATAATACACTTTGGAGGAGCACAGAGTATGCTAGATTAAAGTATGCTAGATAATGGATTCCTAGTGTCTAGCTGTATATGGAGTTTTCCTGTTACTACTGCTCTCTCTGAGTTGGATCCTGTCAGCTGAAGGGAATCAAATCATGAAATCTCAAAAAGGGGAATTAGGGACAGCAGAATCATATCAGGGCTGAAGGAGATTCCAGATGACAGTGAGTCCAAACTAAACAGGAATTCTCTCTACAACCTCCATGACTAGCAATTGATTAACCAGATAATTCTTCAAGACATCTAGTGGAATGGGAACAGTGGCTCCAATGTCATTACACTTTGAGACAGTTGTTGGTTAAGAAGTATTTCTTTAGGCTTCCAGGTTAAGATGCCAGCAGAGTAAAAAGCAGCTGCTTAACCTCTCCTAGCCCACACATATAGGACTCCTCAAGAAGACATAAAAACAAATCCAGAT
>NW_025389763.1:0-7115 GCF_016433145.1 Gracilinanus agilis | reverse complement strand
TATATATATATATATATACACTGAGGTATGTTAACATATTTTAGTGACTGTAATTCAGCATTTAATTATGTTCTTACTAAGCAGAACAACTCACTTACCTTCTCTAATCTGGGATTGGTGAAAGTTCTGCAAAATTTTCCAAATAAGACTCAACCTGCTAATTCTCCTTCTTGTTTCTGGCCCAGCTCATCTTTCATCTTCCTGCCTGTTTTGGAGAAATGTACTGATAAAACTACTCAATGGGCTGCCTGTCCAACTTCTTGTCATATACTGGACAAAAGATATTCTTCATCCATCTGCTTTGTCTTTAGAAGATTTCTAGGGTTGTTGAATGATCATAGATTTCTACACACACGTGGTAGAAGCATGTGAACAATCTCTCTCTGAAGATTGCATTTCCCTTCTATTTGGACTTTGAGCAGGACATCCTCTATGACTGAGACACCTTTATATGAGTCCATTTTTCTGACTTGGGCTTTACTTGATACTGGCAACTTCATTTGGTGATCCACTGATTAGCCCTGGGATTACCTCTATCAGAGAATTTTGGTCATCTTAACCTATGCATGAAACATGGTCTATTGTAGACTACAGGGAACTACACATATAGAAGTATAGTGAGATGAATAGTAATGATAATAGCATTTATATAGCATCTAGTACAGAGTTGGTGGACCTTTTCCCAGTTTGAGTTCCCAGAGGGCAAATTCAAGCTGTCTGTGAGCCCAGGGATTACTGGAGAGTATTGAGGGAGAAAGTGCTTGCTTTGGGTGGCTGGAGAGAGGAATGGACCATGCACAAAATGTCCTTGGCTATGGGACCCTGGGCAAATCACTTACCCCTCATTGCCTAGCCCTTACCACTCTTCTGCCTTGGAACCAATAAATAGAATTGATTCTAAGACAGAAGGTAAAGGGTTGTTTTTTTAAATGTCCTTGGGTGCTGGGAAGAGGGGGAACAAAGCAGCTCCATTGGTGCCAGCTGTGCATAAGTGCTTTACCAACAAGGACCTAGTATGTGCTAAGTGGTTGACAAATATTTTCTCATTTTTTATTTCTTTCAAATTTCAAATTATTTCTCATTTTGTCATTTCTCCTCACAACAACAAAGTGGTAGGTGCTATTATTACCTCTAATTTATAGTTGAGGAGACTGAGGCAAATGGAGGTCAAGTGACTTACCCAAGCTTACTCACTTAGTAACTTTGTGAGGCTGTATTTGAATTTAGATCTTCTTGTCTCCAAGCCCATTGCATCACCTTGTGTTGGCCTATAGAGCCTGTGGACTGGAACCAGAGATGACAGCTTTGAACATATTCCACTGATGGCTCCTATAGGGCCATTTAAACTCACTATACTCTAATGCACAAATGACACAGGGAGATGGTGATAACTGAGAAGATAAGGTTAGGCAAAAATGCTCTGAAATATTTAAGGAACAAGCAAGAGCTGGAGTCAGGGAAGTCAGGGAGGGTCTCCAAGAATAATTGACATCCTACGGCCTATGCCCATGATTGATTTGAGTTGCCAGAAGATACACCTATAGTTCAAACTCTCCAAAAGATCAGCAATGACTGATGTCATCTCACTGGAGAGTTTGTTAGCCTATTTATCATTAGTGCCACCTTACCACATTAGGGAATGAAAAATGAGAAGCCAAGTTGGTTTTTCACCTCTAGGATACCTGTTGTAACAATTCCCATTTTTAGGGGGCTATTGAAAAATAGTCCTTGTAATAGAATATCAAGAAAATATTAGAAAACGATCAAGAGTTCCCTGTTTAGAGATTTTCATAGGAGTATTGTAACATAATTAAAAAAGATTGAAAGAAACTTAAGTGCTCATTAATAGGGGAATGATTAAATAAATTGTGGTATTAATTAATATAATAGAACACTATAATGCAGTTAAGATTGACATTGTATGAAAAACAGAAAGAAATCAGGAAGGATTTTCATGAAATAACACAAAACAACAAAAGCAGAGCTTTTGAAATTGGGTGAGATAATGAATTTTTGTGTTGTTTTTAACAAAATATTAAGTTTTTTAAATGGAAAATATTTCCTGACATTTTAGAAATTATTTAGGTAAAAGTGTAAATGGCAATATACATTTTACATGTAATATACAATTTAATATCTTTTTTTCAGACTAAGGTTTAAGGGACATTGCCGTGATCATGAAAGAGAAACTCCTTCCAGCTGAGATGAGACACTAACACAGAGGAATGATTAATGACCCCATAATCTGCAGATTTCAGAATATTAGAGCCAGTATTTTTCTTTTAAAGGGTTCATCGTGGCCAAGTTATTTATCAAAACCCCTTTCATAATGATAGACTGAGCATGGTTCTGATATAAAATTCAGAAATAATTGAACATCTACCAGGCATCATTTGTTTCCAATTATGCAGGTAAAATTGAGACAGAAGGAGACTGCAGGCTGCACAGGTATTTGACATGACTCCATTAACCAATTAGTGCAGAAGACTGCATTGCAAAAGCCCAGACGATGCACGCTGAAACCGTGACAAAATGTAAGACAGGCATTTCTGTCCAGTAACAAACAGACTGTCTGTACATTTCAAATTACTTTGGGTTTATGAATTACGATGAACCACAAAAAAAAACGGGCAGGTTCTTCCTTCAATTTTCCAGGATGGAAAGCTCTCCTGCTCCAGCCCTGACTGAGAAACCTCTTGTACAACTTGAGAGGGAGGAAGGGATGGAATCAAAAGGTAAATAGCTTTGGAATTCTTCCTCCTGGGTTCTGCCACCATACTCAGTCACTCTTCTGTTGGCTGCTGTATGTGTGGAGGAGGGCAGGTTTGGGGTTTTTTTAGGCAGGTTCTTATGTCTAGCCCCGTTATAAGATCTGAATGGAGATGAGGGGTAATTTCTCTTCTTTTTCTTCCCCACTCCCATCTCCTGGAAAGACAAGTTAACCTGTTTTGAATGTAAAGAAAAGAAATCTTAAATGTCTTTGGTTGTTATGATAAGATGTTAGCTACATTTATTTAGAATTTGCCCAACTTTTATGAGGCTGTCTTGCAGAGAGTTTCCTCTTGTTTATTTTTTTATTAAAAGCTTTGCAATGATTAATAGAGTAATGAGACTGAATAAAATTCTGGACATTTCAATCCTAGATTGCTTAGTTTCTTAAGAAGTAGCAATTGACTCTGCTCATTCAATAATGACAATGCAATACACTTTGCCAGGAGTCTGGCCAACTAGATTCTTCTCATTTGAGGATGATTGCTGCAGTTCGGCTGAGAAGGAGCCAGTATGGCAATGACTGGCACATAGTAGGGTACTAAATGAATATTGAGATGAATAGCAATCAGGCTAAGTGAATAGAATATAGCACTGTTTTAAAAGGATGCATAAAGAATGCAGAGTCACTGAGAGCATTCATCCCCTGATAGGCCTCTATGGAAAGGGCAATGGCTGGTGAGCAGGGGTTCTTACTCTGAAGTCTATAAACCATGAGGGGTCTCTGGATAGATTTTAGGTGATCCAGAAATCTGAATGGAAAGAAAAATTAGGGGTTCTTAATCTGAAGTCTATGAACCATGAGGGGTCTCTGGGATAGATTTTAGGTGATCCAGAAATCTGAATGGAAAAAAGAAAAATTACGTAAGTTTCACTAATCTTTGTTTCCTTTGTATTCTACATATTTGGCATTTGTCAACTAGATGATAGAGAAGATATAGAGCTGGACCCAGAGTCGGAAAGATCCGAGTTTAATTCCAGTCTCTGACACTAGCAGTGTAATCTTGAGGCAAATCATTTAACTGCTATATGTCTCAGTTTCCCCATTTGTAAAACAGGAATATCACAGGGTTGTTGTGAGGATCAAATGAAATAAGAGTTGTAAAGCCCAGTGCCTGGCACTTAGTAAGTGCGATATAAATGTTAGCTGTCATTATTGTTAGTTTTTATGTACCGTAAAACAGTCTTCTGAAATGGGGTCCATAAGTTTCACCAGACCCACAAGACAAAAAGAACCCTTAGTAGAGTCAAAACACTTTGGTTCAAATCCCACCACTGACATTTATTACCATTCTGATCTTGGTCAAGTCAATTAACAAGCAATCCACAAACATTTATTAACCATTTTCTATGTGTCTGGCACTATGCTAAGTGCTAGAGATATTAAAAAAGCCCCCCCAAAAGCCCCTGTTGTTGAGGAGTTTACATTCAATTGTGAGATCTTAACCTCTTTGACCTCAGTTTTTCCATCTGTAAAATGAAGGGATTGGATTATAAGGCTTCTGAGATTCAACTATGATTCTATGCCATTCATCTTGAAGTCTTGGGTTAATAGGGAAAATGCAAGAGGATAATAACTATTGAGTTAAATGCATAATGCACTTAGCAGAGCAGGTACCAAATTAATGCTTATTAACAGTAGGGATGTCGGGGGCTGGTAGATAGCAGAACAGATAGATTGCTAGGCCTGGAGTTGGGAGGTCCTGGTTTCAAATATGACCTCAGACAATTCCTAGCTGTGTAACGCTGGGCAAGTAATTTAACCTCAGTGCCTAGCCCTCATCAGTCTTCTGCCTTTTCTAGAATTAGTAACATTCTAAGACAGAAGGTAAGGATTTGAAACAAACAAGTAACAACCCCCAAACCCCCAACCCAATGGGATATCTGCCCAGGGATTCCTGCCCTCCTTTCTCATTTCTTTAAGACAGCAAATGCCAATGCCAGCAAATCGTTTGTGTGGCTACCTCTAGATTTAGATCATTGGTTTCAGAAAAAAAAGGAATGGAAGAAAACCACAAAACAAAACCTTCAATCATAGTTTCCTACCAATTTTCTCATTTCTCATTTCTATTCATATCTCTTCCTTTTCATTCTCCTCTTCACCGCTGTCTTATTACACAGTAGGCCCTGGGCAGGCTCTTGTCACTTCTTACTTTAATGTTTGGTCTCCCTGACTATAATCTGCAACTGAGCCCCTCCTGCGTGGCACCTGTGCTCAGAAAAGAGGAACAAGAGAAGATGTCCAGAAAGAAGGGCCAGGCCTCCAGGGCAAGCAAAGACCACTCGCCACGAGCCTCTCTTGCCAGTTGCCATTTCCTCTCCCTTGAATATGGAGGGGTGGGAGAAATCTCCCCAGGCCCCTTGCTGCTTAGAGGTCCAAGAGAGAGAAACCTGGGAAAAGAAAATACGGGCCAAACTCTTTTACAACAGACCACAGAAAGGGATGGTTCTTTGGACAAGAATCTTCTCTACTTGATAGTCATAAGCCCATTTGTATATTTATTGGTACCGTTAAGTCATTTTGGTTGTGAACGTGTTCAGGTGTGTTCAGTCTTGTTCAGTTGTCTCTGTGATCCCATTTGGGGTTTTCTTCTCAGTGATACTGGAGCGGTTTACCATTTCCTTCTCCAGCCCATTTTACAGATGAAGAAACTGAGGGAAGCAAGGGTCTTAACTTGCCTAGGGTCACACAGCCAGTAGTATCTGAGGCCAGATTTGAACTCAGGAAGATGAGTCTTCTTGACTCCAGTTCTAGGACTTTATCTTACCTTACCTTATGCTTACCTTAGTCTTAGTATCAGTTCTAAGACAGAAGAAGGGCTAGGCAACTGGGGTTAAGCGATTTGCTATGTATCACATAGCTAGGAATTGTCCAAGATCAGATTTGAACCCACACCCTCCCTACTCTAGATCTCTTGCTCTATCTACTATGTTACAGACCTGCCCCTTCTACATTTCTTTTTAGGTTCAGTCAAACACTCGTCTCCAAGAAATTTCTCATGACTAAGCTTACATCATGGAGTTTCTGTCTATATTTTGCATTCACTTGTTGGTCCTTATATTATTCTATACTATTATGGCACATTTCTCTAGGTGTTTCAGGGTTCTGCAAAGAGTAAGTTCTCAGTGGGGAAAAATTATTTTCAATTTTTTTTCCTTTGGCTATAGCACTTTGCTCTACACTAATTGACTCTTGCCTCAGATCTGTGGACTTCTAAGCCAGACGACACACTGGATTTGGATTGTAGTGGAGGCACTTTCTACTATATAATAAATATACATAATGAGGTAATACAAGAGCTTTCAGAAAATATAAAGCCATGTGTGAACTTAAGTCATGAGTTTAGCCTCTCCTGACCTCTAAAGATTAGATTCAATGTTGACTGTTGCCTTGGGTAAGAACAAAACAACCCAAGAAAAGCACTTTTCATTTTTTCTTTTCCTTTTTGATGGTGCTGTTTGATACATTGAGATAATGACAACAGTTAAGGAAAACTGCCAAGGATTCAGGAGGCCGAGTGTTTGACAGAAGGGTTGTTGTACTTCGGATAATGGGTTTGCAAACAGGCAATTGTGGCTTTTTTTTCTCCTCCGTCTCAGCTTCCTTCTAATGGGCCAGCAGCCTGGGAGACTGAGAGGGCAAGCTGGTTCATCATCATTTTCACAGAACAGCCACTGTACCCATAAAGAAGAGATGAAACACTCAGGTGTCATGATGCATTCTGATGAACAGAGAAATCTGCTTGGTTTGGGCATCTGGAAGGTCATGGACCATTGTTCAGTCATTTCAGTCATGTCCAACTCTTCATGAACTCATTTGGACTTTTCTTGGCAAAGATATTGGAATAGTTAGCCAGTTCCTTCTCCAGTTTACTTTGCAGATGAGGAAACTGAGGCATATAGGGTTAAATGGCTTGTTTAGGGTCACCTAGCTAATAAGTATCTGAGGCTGGATTTGAACTCAGGAAGAGTCTCTAGATCTAGTCCTCTATCCACTATGCTGCCTTGCTACCCTTATGTTATGGACAGGAGTGACTAATGCAGGGCCTGTAACAAACCAGATTTTTATTGATCCTAAAAGTTTAATTTTTTCATCTTGGTAATCTTAGGGCCTTGGGCAATGCCAGGAATACAGTAGTTGCTTAATAATCTAATTAGTGAATGAATATGAAATTGGGTTAAAAGATATTTGCATTTGTCAATCAATTAAGACCTATTTTTTCTTTTCTTTTCTTTTTCCTTTGTTCCTTCCTTCCCTTGTTCCTCCCTCCATCCCTCTTTCTGTTCTTCCTTCCTTCCTTCTTTCCTTCCTTCCTTCCTTCCTTCCTTCCTTCCTTCCTTCCTTC
>NW_025389762.1:0-6189 GCF_016433145.1 Gracilinanus agilis | reverse complement strand
TATAAGAAAGGGGCCTATTGTCAAGTCCAGACCCAATAAGTGATTCAGTTTTGCCTGTTTCTGAGTGTGGACCAGCCTAATACACGTTTCTCAGACTTTGTGAGAAGTTGAGCCAGAACAGCCAGGAAGCATTTGAGAAAAAACGAAAGTGGATTGACCCTTTCAACCTTCCAAGCAGAAAAGATTCATTTCTAAGGGTTGGAGGCCCTTCAGCCAGAGTCCTGGGTACCTGGGACAGAGACTAGGTCTCTGCAGCAGAGTTTAGAGTCCTCTGAGATTTAAGAGAAACTTGCAGGGGTTGGAGGCCCTTGCCCAGGGCTGGAGTCCCTGGTTCAGTGGATAGAGGTACCTTGTGGGTTTGGAATCCCCTGTTTGGTGAGTTAGAGTCCCTCAGTAAATTGAGATAGCACCAGTGGATGCACTGGAAGAGAAGGGAGAAGTCCAGGCAGGGACCCAGCCACATCACTCTATTTCAGTGGCTTCTTTGGGTTCCAAGGTGTATGAATGTGTGAGAGAGTATGTCTCGTAGGTTTCTGTTGAGTCTGTGTTGTTTTTGTGTGGCTAGATTAAACAAAGGAAGGGGCAAAAAAAGTTTAAGATGCAGCTTCACAAAGGGGAATTTCTTTCATAGTGGCTGTTCTGTACTCCCTCCACCTATATTTCAAAACTCCCAGACTTTAGCACTGGAGAGGTTGTGCCTGCTCAGGCAGCAAACTTAAAATCTGAGTAGGGAGGGGGGAGAGGATTTAAAAGTTCAAAGTTCTTTCCTTAAGAAACACAGTCATCCTTATGAACAGCTTACTTCCAATCCTCACTGGGAACAGATAGCAGTTTTGTCTAAGTGCAACAAGAACATTTTGTTAGAAATCATAGCCAGAAAGAGACAGGCTAGATCTATCAGAGTGTAAGGCACAGGGAAAGTTAGTGGACAGGGAAGGCAGATCACAGTACCTGAGCTCAGCACAGCTTCCTCAGTTACAGGAGCAGTATGCTTAAACTGTTTTAATGAGTTTTCTCACTGCAAATATTTCTTTAAATATTTTTAAACATGGATCCTAAAACACTGATTTTTTCCTTTTAAAACATGCTTGTCACAAAGTTGTATGTTTCTGTTTATTGTTGTCTTTGTCACAGTCTCATCCCTATGTATTCTTAAATTGGACACTTACCCCCCCCCAAAAAAAAAAAGGCAGGGGAGTTGGAAGATTGAACTTCCCACTGTCAAAAATCCTCAGCAGAGAACAAAAGCAAATATGTGTTCAATTATTTTTCGTCCTTCTTCCTTTGGATGGGCCCACAAAGGAATGAAAAAAAAAAAAAAGAAAAAAGAGAAAAATTCAGAGCAGAAAAAGGAGATTTTACTCCACAATTAGAAGCTTTTTCACTTAAGATTTGAGGATTGCTAATGATTTTTGATATGGTACAATGTAATTTTATTTATTGTGGTAACTGTTTGTCAGTTAAATGTGAAATATTAACCAGATTTTATTGAGCACAAAACCTCATGGTTAGAAGTTTGTTAGGGCTTAGTTTCAGTGAATTTGAGAATTGTCTAAATGTGGTTAATAGCCAGTCTGACACAGAGAGAGAATGTTTATTATATAAGGACAGTACTTGTACTGGCTACTTTGTAGAGGTAAAAGTCATTCAGAAAAAGTTGTAATGTTGTTATTGAGAACTTATTCTAGAATTTAAACTTGAGATTTTTCAAATGAGATGTTCTTTTAATGTATGTGCTGTCAGAATTAGCAACAAGTAATCACATGACACACAAGAAGTTTTTTTAAAGTGGTTAATCTATGCATGGGTTTTAATGATATAGGTACTAAGAATTTGGTATTTTGCAAAAGATGGAATTTCTAAACAGTGTTGCATTTGACTAGGGCTGTATGAACTGGTTTTAAAAATGTGTACAATGTATGAGAAGGAATTCATGATCTAGAGATTAACATTTATTTAGATTCAAATTGCTAAAAAGTAATGATGAATGAATACAAAATGTGTATGCATTTGGACTATAAAGAGAATTAAGTTTTCCATCTGAGAAGGTAAAGGATATATGATGTGCAAACTGTATGAAATTAACAAGGAAAATTTGATCAATTAACAAGAAAAATCTAATAGGGGGATTACATGCAATTAAATATAGTACCTTTCCTCTTTTTGCAATAATGGTAAAGGAGGAGAAGCCAGAGGAAATAAGAGTAATAGATAAAGAAATAAAAGGTGTGAATTCTAGTGCAAAATAGATACAACAAATGGTAAATCAGAATAATATTGATGGAATTGAATCAGTTATGTAGCAATGATTTGAGGTAAAAGGAAACTAAATTGTGGAGAGACCTAAATAAACAGTTTAATCTGTAAATCCTATCTTCTATAGCTGATGATTATAACTGATTGATACTACTTTCATTATTAAAAGTTTTCCTGTGTAATAAATCATTTTAATTTAAAGAAAAGGGGGAAATATGTGGGAAACCAATAAGACAATAGATAAAAATCTGAGACCCCTCTTTTGACCCCTTTTGTGATCCTTGTGATTTCTTATTGAAAAGCTTTAAGATCCTAGCTAACCAGCAGTTAAAAGGGTTAACACTGTTCCCCTTTGGCCAGGAATGCAGCTGCCTGGTACAGCCAAGGACAAAACCTTAGCAGGGGCAATTCAACCCTGAGAAAAATATTCCCCGACTTGGCTTTCTGATAAGAACCCAGTCAAAATTCAGCCTTGGCCTTGTTCTATTCTGAAGACAATGAGACTTTTGTGTTTGGATATGACATAATTTGTAACTTATGTGCATCTGCAAAGTTTTTTGGGGGGGTTCTTTTGTGTGAAATGAGTCTTGTAATATATATATATATGTATATATATATATGTATATGTACATATATATATAATAAGGACACATATATATGTTATATATATACACATGTATATATATATATGTAATAAACACCATGCTCCTGGAGACAGAGCTGGAAGCATGAGCTAAAGGACAACTCCTGTCTCCCATTATTTCCTCACCAACTAAACTGTCCTCATCAGATTATCAGAGATGATAAAGAGATCTTGAAAATTGGAGGTTCTATTCTGTTTTAAACAGAGGTTTGAAAGGACTAAAAGTAAATACTTTGAAATTCAGGTTTTTACATACTGAAAGATTGCTAAAGGATTTAATCAAATTTATTTGGAAGTTGTGGAGATCAGATTAAAATTTGTAGAGAATAATTTATTATGAAGATTTTGATAAATGCAAAATTTTAAATTGTGGTGATCTCACTTGTTAAAGAGGGATAACAGGCAAGGTTTTTAGGTAATAAAAACCTGAAACAAGCCAAGCAGCCTTAGGATAAATTGCTCACAAGCTAATAACCCCTTCCTTGCACACAGGAAGGAGAAAGAAGTACTTATAATTTTTCCACATTGATACTTAGGGACTGATATTGCAACACAGTACATAAGTAAGATCTTAAAGAGTTTAAAGATGAGTATATTTTAATTATATAATTCAGAGGTTTTAAGGAGATGTTCAAGCAAGAAAAAGTTGATAGAAAAGTCATGGATATCTTGTAAAACAGTTTTTTTAGCAGTATAGTCTGAAGAAGACTGCTTTCCATCCTTATCTATCTTTCCATCTCAAGAGGTTTAAAAAATAGGTTTACATGTTTGAATTGATCAAAAATGTTTTTTTTTTGTTTAAAATTATCATAAATAGTTTTCATCTTGGTGCATTAAAATTGACTAACTTTATTATTACATTTGACTTCCTGGTCTTGAAAATAGATAAGCAGCCTGCTTGTCAAAAGGCTTGCTTTAGGGTTTACAGTGCTTAAAAGGTTTCAAATCTTGTAATTGGAAATAGACCCTGTAATACTACATGCTTCATGATATTCCTTTTAAATATGACTTTTATGTGAATTGCTGTAAAAACATGTGCTTTAAGTATTATTTGAATGTAAGCAAAAGCTCATTGTAAATCTGACTGTACCATAGGTTTTTTTCAATCCTCAGTGGTTACCTCAGTTTACCAATTTGTACTATGAACTGAAACTTATAATTGATGAGCACTATGCTAAAGGTACAGTGTCTCAATTCTTGGGAGTTATTGATTAGCATTTGAAGGGATACCAAATGGTATGTTTATTTTTATGATGGTAACAGAGAGTCAGAGAAAGTGAAGAGGTATGTTGTATTTGAATACAGAAGAGAGAGAGACTTGATCTAATGTTCTGAGTATGCAGATTTGTGATGGGTGAATGGAAGTTGTGGTCTGCTTTTTAAGCAGAGGGTTTTAAGGGGGAAAAAAGAGAGAGGGAAAAGGAGAGAGGAGAGATGAAAGAATAGATAGGGAGGTGAAAGAGAACAGATAGATGTTCTACTCTTATAATTGGATCCTTGACCTAGGAATAATTTCTGAAATTGATGTATATGGTGTTGGGAAAATCACAAATGATTCTGGAATTTCTCTGGAAAGTTACCCTGAAAAGATTCCTATATGACCTTGTCTTAGTCCTTCAGATGGCCTAGGTCCAGAAGATGATACAGCCCTGATTTATATTTACTATGGAGCTACTCAATCCAGCACTCCTGTTCCTTAATTCAGGTTTTGTGACTAAAGTGTGATATGTTAATTATTGCCAACATATGTAAGAATAAATGAGTTATCAGCCTGGTAGGGATGTGAAAGGCTTGTTTGAGGGTACGGAAATTGTTTCCAGACTGCTGCTTAGCAGAATTTCTCTGAGCTGTAATGGGTAAGACTTGTCTTTTAAGGAAGGAGAAGGCCTTTGGGATCCAATGGTGATATAGTGCAAAAGACAGAGAATGTTTTGTTAGAGAGGCAATTCTAGGGTTCAACCTGGACTGGACCTCTTCTGACCATCTAGGCTACTAATCCTTGAGTGACACAACGATGACATGAGCCAGTGAAAGCTTTGGCCTGTACATGGAGCCCCTCTCTAAGTGTCCCTTGGAACGTGAGGAAATGCTTTCCCTCCCTGCCTTCTCTTTTGGAGCAAGTTCCCATAATCAGTACTTAATACAAATTGTAAAATTAATGTTTCCATCTCCCCAAACAACCTATTAGGTTAATAATTGAAAATTATCAAATTGTTAGGGAACATACTTTGAGAAGTAGGTGAAGTTTAGTAATAGATGACTTGTAGCTTGCAGCCTTAATTTACCACAACTGAAATTTGGATCTTGAGCCTTGGATTATAACCCAAAGCTTTCTGGATTTCCTCCAGATTCTGGGATAAAGAAATTTATCTGTAAAATATTGTTATTCAAGTATTTATAGATGCCATATTAATGTGAGCTTTGCAAAAGGTTATTCTTTAACAGAAACATCACATACCATCTCTGCAAACAATTTAGGAATCAAACTTCCTAAGAGGATCGATTCCTGTCAGAGGATGATTTCTGGAGATAAAATCTGTTGGTTAAGATATCCAAATGTTAATGTTTAATATCAGTTTCTATTGTGCTAATTTTCTCTCTTTATATCCAGTGTTCTAGTTTTTCTGCCTTAGGGATGGATGCTTACCCTTCTGAACTGTCTGCCAGCCTAGGGAAACAGTCTCTGGTCTCCCAGTCTTCAGGACCCTGGAATTCGCTGCAGAGATGCCCCTGAAGACCCTATGCCCACAGCTCCTCCTCCTTCTCCTCTCAGGGATTCTATTCCCTTTATCGGCTTGAAGAAGCTACAGAAGATTGAAACCATTGGCCCTCTTCCCTTAGATGAAGGAGGGGGGAGACGGCATGGGACATTGTGGGACATTGCACCTTGAGACAGCATAGAACATTATACCCCCATAGTGAAAAGTTTTTCAGGCAAACTATAGGCAGGAAAATTTCTTTGCTCCCACTATGTACCCATACCTGCCTAAATAGACTAGTGACCTTTGTCAAAGATCTTATTAACACTGTACAGCTTATGGTCATGAAATAGCAATATCAATCCCCTTTCAACCCCCCTCCCCAGGAACCCCACATGATACTAACACATCAGTTTGAGAATGATTCCTCAAAGGTTCATTAAAAGAAGTGGGGAATATTAGGCCTGGGAAGCTGGCTGAATATAAGAGCTGATAAAAATAGCAACACCTACTGAATGGCAGGAAAACCCCCAACCAGTAACATCTGTTAAATGGCAGGAAGACCCTCAACCAGCAACATCTGCTAAATGA
>NW_025389761.1:0-5333 GCF_016433145.1 Gracilinanus agilis | reverse complement strand
ATTTAGATCTCCCACTATTATGGTTTTACTATCTATTTCCTTCTTGAGCTCTGCCAGTTTCTCCTTTATGAATTTGGATGCTATACCACTTGGTGCATAGATATTGAGCAGTGTTATTTCCTCATTATTTATACTGCCTTTAATCAGGATGTAATGGCCTTCCCTGTCTTTTTTAATCATATCTATTTTTACTTTGGCTTTGTCAGAGATCATGATAGCCACTCCTGCCTTCTTTTTCTCATTTGATGCCCAAAAGATTTTGCTCATACCCTTAACCTTGAACTTGTGTGTGTCTACCCGCCTCATATGTGTTTCTTGTAGACAACCTATGGTAGGATTTTGGTTTCTGATCCACTCTGCTATTTGCTTCCGTTTTATGAGTGAGTTCATCCCGTTCACATTCAGAGTTACAATTGTTAGTTGTGTATTCACTGACATTTATTGTACCCTCCCCTAGACCCACTCCTTCTTATTGCACTATTTTCTTTTACACCAATGGTTTGCTTTGAGCCAGTATCCCTTATCCCTTCCCTTGATTGACTTCCCTTTCTGCCCCCTCCCTTGTTGTTCCCTTCTTTTTGTTTTTTTAAAGACCAAATGAATTCCCTCCCCCTTCTTCTTCCCATCGTTTTTGGCCTCCCCACTCCCCTGCTCCCTTTGGTTTATCCCTTCTGACTTTCTCAGTAGGGTTAGATAGAGTTTTTTATCCGGATGGATAATAAAGCTACTCTTCCTTCTCCGGGTTGATTACACTGAGAGTAAGGTTTGATTATGCTCTCTTCCTCTCCTTCTTATGATATTATTCATCCCCTCCCCTTCCCACGCCCTCTTTGTGTGTAATAGAATATCTTATTTTTCTTATTTACTCGGATTTTTCTTGGTGTCCCCTACTATTCCTCCCCTCTTTCCCACCCCCCATGTCTTCTTAGACCATTTAGTATCCTGTCCTCTCCCTATGAATTATTCTTCTGGTTGCTATAATAGTGAATATTATAATAGTGTATAGAGTTCACTACAGAGAATTATACATAGCATTTCTCCACCTAGTAATACAGATAATTAGATCTTATTTATGCCCTTAAAGAGTCAAGCTTAAAAGGCTATGAGTTTTCTTTCTTTTCCCTCTGTTTCTTATTTACCTTTTCATCTTTCTCTTGATATTTGTGGTTGAGTGTCAAACTTTCCATTTAGTCCCGGTCTCTTTTGTGCAAAACCTTGGAATTCTTCAATTTTCTTGAATGCCCATAATTTCCCCTGAAAGTATATGGTTAGTTTCACTGGGTAGTTGATTCGTGGCTGAAGGCCCAGCTCTCTTGCCTTTCTGAATATTGTATTCCAAGCCTTTCGGTCTTTTAGCGTGGAGGCTGCCTGATCCTGTGTGATCCTTATTGGTGCTCCTTGATATTTGAATTGTCTCTTTCTGGCTTCTTGTAAGATTTTTTCTTTAACTTGAAAGCTCTTCAATTTCGCTATTATATTTCTGGGTGTTGACTTTTCTGGGTCCAGTGTAGTGGGTGTTCTATGGATCCTTTCAATGTCTATATTTCCCTCTTGTTGTATAACTTCAGGGCAATTTTGCTGAATGATTTCTTTAAGTATGGAGTCCAAGTTTCTATTAATTTCTGCCTTTTCTGGAATACCAATGATTCTCAAGTTGTCTCTTCTAGACCGGTTTTTCTTGGTCTGTCACTCTCTCATTGAGGTATTTCATGTTTCCTTCTATTTTATCAGTCTTTTGACTTTGTTTTATTTGTTCTTGTTGTCTTGAGAGATCATTGGTTTCTAAATGTTCGATTCTAGCCTTTAAGGACTGGTTTTCGGCTTTAATGTTTTGGTTTTCAGCTTTAATGTTTTGGTTTTCGGCTTTAATGTTTTGGTTTTCGGCTCTAATGTTTTGGTTTTCCTTTTCAATCTGGTCATTTTTGGTCTTCAGTTGTCTTGTCTCACTTTCCAATTGTGAAATTCTGCCTTTTAAACTGTTATTTTCTTGCCAGATTTCTTCCATCTTCCTCAGCATTTCATTTTTAAACTCTTCCATAGCTTGTGACCAGCTTTCATTTTTTGGGGAGGTTTGGGTTTTTGTTTTCCCTCCTCTGTTGTCTGGATTTTCTCTGTGCAGAAGTTGTCCAGTGTTCCAGAATTTCTCTTGATAGTCTTTTTCTTCTGGACTTCCTTATTGCTGGCCATTGTTAGCCCCGCCCCTTTTCAGCTTTGTCTTTGCACTCAGGGTCTGCCTGGGCCTTGCAAGCTCTGGGGGCTCCGGTCTCCTTGTCCTTGGGGTCAGGCCTCCTGGTAGTTCCCGGTCTGCCCCTCTGCTCGAGGTTCCTTCAGCAGCCTTTGGGGCTGCTTCCACAGCCACGCTCCCGTCTGCACAGGGTCCTCACTGGAGGTCCAAGCCTGGGCTGGAGATCATTATCCAAGCCTAGGGCACTGCCTTTGCCTGTGCAAATGCTCTTAGGGCACTGCCTTCACCCCAGCAGAAGGTAGTGAAAGTCTGTGGGCTGGAGATCTTTATTCACACCTGAGGCAATGCCTTCAGCGCTTGGGAAAGGCCTTGTTTTAGGGGCCTTTCTCCCGGCCCTAGGCGGTGCCTTCACCCACGTGGACACTCGGGGAAGGTCCGTGCTCGCCCCCAACCACCTGGGGTCCCTCGTCTTGCAGCACACAGGTACAGGCTCCGGGGCTGCCAGGGATTATCTGGTTGCCCCAGTCCTGTTTACCCGCTTGTGCGTTGGCGTTGTGCGAGGTGTGGGGGGGTGGGGGGTGGGGGAGGGGCTTCTTCCTCTCCCGTTTTAGTGAGAGCTGTTTCACCCCTTTATAGCGTGGAAATGCCCCGATTCTGCGTACCTTCAATGCTGCGCCCTGTTGTGGGGTTCCTTCGTTCCTCTGGACTCGTTTTTATTTCCCCTTGAGGGGTCCTGTATGGTTCAGTCAGGAGAGATCGAGCAGCTGCTCCTTACACTGCTGCCATCTTACCCGGAAGTCTGAATTTATCTCTTGAAAACCCATCTTATCAGACAAAAGAAGGAGAGAATTGGGTGTGGTACCTGTGCTTGGCCCAGTAGGTTGCAGGAAAGAGTGAGCTGTCTGAGTGGAGAAAGTTTTATGAGAATTCTAGAAGCTATTTTTTTTCATCTGAGCAGCAGGAAAGAAACCTGACATTCCTCTCTGTTAAGTTTATATTTAGTGTAGGATATTTTTTTTTTATCCTGGGACTCCATTCTAGGAGCATAGGGCCACAACCAGTAGGCAATGAGTCACACTGTCGCTCAGGGTCGCCCAGCTGGGAAGTGTCTGAGTCCGGATTTGAACCTAGGACCTTTCGTCTCTAGGCCTGGCTCTCAATCCACTGAGCTAGCCCAGCTGCCCCTACTTAACCTTGCAGTTTCTTTAGCAGAAGTAGTTTTACAGGGTAGGGTTGCTAGCCCCATGCCCAACCCTCCTCCTTTTTCATCCGGGATAGTGTAGGATATAATGATAGTTAAAATTTGTAGATTTGATAGACAGTAAGTGTAGATAAGTTGGCCTTGGCTTTGGTCAAGGGAGAAGAAAGTCCTTTGTGGGACAAATTTTGGAGACTGGTTTAGTTAAGATAAATTTAGAGTTAGGTAATTACAATTCCTAAACTTCCTATTTCAATATCTCCAATTTCCTTTTCCTATCATTGTTCCTATAGAAGTAAATATAATAAATAGTCTTTATAGAAGATTTATCTCCAGTCAAGTCTGTTCAACTACTGGTCCACCAAGCTCAATCACAACTACATCTGTTTATAGCCTAGTAATAGGCTGTTATATCCATAATCTATGATTGATCTCACCCCAAATATAACAATAGCCCCTGGTATAACCACCATAGCTTTGAAGATGTGTGCAGCCTGCCCCACTTGCCAGGCATATAATCAACATTCTGTTTGTGGCAAGGTTTTGGGTGGGTGTCCTCTAGCTTACAGAATTTTTGAGCATTTGCAAATTGATTTTACTTAATGCTTAAGGTTGGACATTATAAAGTTTGTCTGGTCATAGTGAACCAACTCACCAGATGGATAGAAGCCTTTCCAAGTGCCTGGGCCACAGCAGCTTATGTGCTTTTGAGGGAGATTGTACCTCCCTTTGGTTGACCACCATACATTGATTCAGATGGGGAACCCATTTTGTTCACTGTTTATTCTCAGATTTATTCTTGTTTGGGGATTACTCCCCATTTCCACCCACTGTATCATAATCAGAGCTCAGGCCAAGTTGAAAGAAAGACTAGAGACTTCAGAACATGATTGACAAATTGTACTCTGTGAGTTACTTGAAATGGCCTCAGGCTCTCCCCTTAGCCCTGTTTTATCTTCATAGCAGGCCCAGGGGAGATCTACGTGTCTCATCATTTGAGATGCATTTTGGACATTCCCCATACAGACTAAGCCTTTTTCTCCTGCATATACATCATTACTAAGGGGAGATACTTATGTTGCTACTTATATATAGGATGTGCAGGTCAAATTATGAGAACTCCACAAATCTGGAGCTGAGGTACAAGCTGGACCTCTAGACTTCTCACTCCATAATCTACACTCAGGAGGCAAGGTACCCATAAAGAACTTCGAGCATACTTGAGGAACTAAGCCTGCCTGGGAATGTCTGTTTCAAATGCTATTAATCACTCCAATAGCTATCAAAATCAGAGAAAAGGACTCTTGAGTTCACTGCTCACATGTAAAACAGGTACTCTACTGACAATGAGTGACTATCCTGTCATAAAATAATGTATTTGCTGCTTGTTTGAGTTTTTTTAGATTTAGTTTTGCTTTTAAGTTTACATATTAATCTAATCCAAGTTGTTCCATTATACATTACCTTCAGTTAGTATGTTTTGTGTATTAGCTACGTGTTCTGTTAAATTGTTTTTATTTGTACCCTCTTCTTATGATTGGACCAGAGATAATGCCATTATAAAAGTTCATTAACCAAGTTGGACAAACTCTTTTCCAGGGCAAAGTCATTGGTCCCTATGGATGTTGGATCTGTTACCAGATCCATTAGAGCTCTGCTTTGTCATGAGCAACAATTCCAATCCACAGAAATGAGTCATTACCACAGATTGCTCCACAGGAAGGTCATATGTTACCTAAACAAATTTAAGATCCATTTGCCTTGGTTAACTGTCACATAGATGATGGATGGACCCTATCAACATGGTTTTTACAACCTATGTCACTGACCTTTGAGTAATTTAAGAAACGATCTTAATTTATTTTAATAGGTCTCCAGAAGCACTTTTTAGATATCTAGGAGTACCACTACCTCTGACTGATCATTCACCTACCTTTGACTTGTATGTGA
>NW_025389760.1:0-8344 GCF_016433145.1 Gracilinanus agilis | reverse complement strand
GCCCAGGTGAGTGTGCCTCCCCCGTCCGGTCCCGGCCCCAGCCGCAGCCGCAGCCCCGGCCCGGCGCGTGCAGGCCCCGCGGCCCGCTCCAGAGGACGCGTTACCGGGACCCGAGCCGGGCGTCGCCTCTTCGGGGTAGGAAAAGACTGGCCCCCTCCTCGGCCCTGGCCCGGGTCTCAGACAAAGCGCTGGGCAGCCCCTTCCCCAGCTGCGGACCCCCGTGCGTCTTAACGCGCTATGCTTCCAGACCGAGAGAACCGGAAAGGAGGTTTTGGGGGGAAAAGGCAGTTTAAAAATTCCAATCTAAAGGGGGGAGGGACAGAGAGTAACAGGTCTGGACCCCCCCACCCCCCCCCCGCCCCCTCTTTTTTTTTTTTTTTTTTTCTCGAGTCGGGGTGATTTCCCTCCCATCCCAGCCCTGGGGCTTTCCTTTTCCTTTGTGTTGCCTTTTACTGGACCGGCGCTGGAGTGGGGTGTGCGGTCGAACTGGGCACTGGCTCTCCCACCCCCCCACGCCCCCCGGAACTTGCTCCCCGGGCCTGTATGATGTGAAGGTCCATTTGGTTTTGGAAGAGCCACAAAAGGGAAGAAGATGGTGGTATCCTGCATGAGGAGCAGGGTTTGGGTGTGTGGATTAAAAAAAAAAAAAAAAAAGATTTGAGAGCCAAAGTCAGAAAAAGGTATAGATAGATAGCTTAAAATATTTGGAGTATATGCAGTATATTTTAGGGTTTCTGTATCTATATAGGACATATATATCTATAGCCATCTGTCTATATACATATATACAATATATATGTATAGATCTTTCTAGAGATACATTTGGATGTAGACAAATATAGATATCTATATCTATTTTCATATTTAGATAAGATTGCATATACTCAGTATTTTAAGATATTTATAAATGCATATATGTGTGTATGTATGTCTGTGTATATATCCTCATATGTTCATATGGAGATCCTCTTTCTTCCCCCTATATATAAAAATACATATGGTGAAATTGCATATACCCAAAATATTTTAGAAGATATATATAAAAAGGGAAGGAGAGGGAAATAGACATACATATATATGTATATCTACCTCCCCTTCCACCTTTCTTATTTTTCTTGTGGAAGAATACTGGCTCTGTTTAAGACTGGGCCCGTATAAGTCACAATGGTATTGGTGCTTTGGTGTCCTTTCCCCCTATACAATTTCCATGAGGTTGATGTGCTCTCCAGCTACTGTGACTGTAGTTTGAATTTGACAGGTCGCTTACTTTCTAAGCTTTTCATTCTCATTAGCAACCAGATTGTTAAAGGATAGCTACTAAAGTCTCACCTTAAAATTGGCATACTGAAATTTCATTTCTGTTAAGAACATTAACTTTTTTTCCCCTTTTAGATGGACAAGCTTTTTTTTTTTTTTTAAGGAGAATTAACATACCAAGAAAAACTCTTAAATCTAGCTGCCTTTTACAAGAGTTCCATTTTAGAACAGAACAATACAAAATGAAAGGAAGATATACCTTTGTTACCTACTCCCCCTCAGTCCCCCAGTAAAATACCTTATTGTTCTAGAACCCGGAAACTTGAATACTTTTAAGTGGATGAAAGCTGGTAACTTTTTTGTCCGGTGACTAAATACAAAAATTCCAAAGGAAGTGGCAAGCACATGGTTACACAGTTATTCAACATTATAATATTTTCTTTTTGTGCCCAGAATACCAGGAAATAATTTTGTAGCACATGTTTATGCCATATACATGTTTATTCAGACAATTTTTAGGCTAAAATTAACCTTAAAACAAGTACCTGTAAAAGCACAGACAGGAAAATGAATAATTGTTGCCACATATTTCAAACTTGATCACTTAAAGTCAGAATCTGGAAGTAATGGGAGACATTTTAGAGTAAGTGAAAGAGAAATCAGTAGAATTTAGAAGAGACTTCTAAATTAGTTTGTATGATTTATTACTAGAAGGAACAGTAGAGATAATATTTAATTTGATTTCATTTTATAAATTAAAAGACCCAGAGGTCCAGAGAGTGGTGACTAGCTTAGGTTCACACAGAGTACAGTAAACTTGCAGAGGATATTGGAATCCAAGTCTTATTCCAATGTTGGTATTCTCTCCATTCACTACACTTGCCCAAAATTTCACTGGTATTAAGTACTAGATATAGGACTAAAAACACTGTAACTCTACTCTGAAACCAGTGCTCTTTGTATTTGAAAAAGTTTTGGGGATTTTAAATAATTACTCATATTGCATAAATATCTGATAATTAAAATTAAGCTAAATGAACCCAACTTGAAAATACTACTCTTGTACTTCATCATTAGCTTAAAACTGAATGATTTTATTTTTATTAGTGATAACTTTCGTTTTTGTGGCAAGAGTCAGGAAGACCTGAGTACAAATTCTGACTCGGACATTTAATAGCTATGTAATTCTGGCAAGACATTTGGCCTTCCTGTTTTAATTTTCCTCATCTATAAATTGAGAAGATTCAACTACATGACCTTTGAGGAACTTATCCATCTTTACATCTATAATCTTATGATCCCATATTACCTGACCTGCAACTATTTAAGTATCTCTTCTGTGTAGAAGTCTTCATAATACGCCAGAGAGATGTTCAGGGCAGATTTTTATATATGAAGAAGAAATAGACAGATAGAATTTCGATGAAGGGCAGAGATCAGAGCCCAATTTTTTTTACCCTAAACTTTAAAGCCTCATTTTCTTCTAACTGGTATCATCATGAAATTTCAGATTTTTACATTCTGGGGAAAAAATGATTTTTCCTGTCAAAACATATATACAGATATATTTTAAGTGCTGCTTTGTTAGGAACTGTTAGGTTGTTTTTTTTTTGCTGCCATTTCCCAAACAAAAACATAGTTCATTTAATAATCATGTACAAATCTATTTTCTACTCTTGTGAATAGTTCAAGTACAGATTCAATAATCCAATACAATCCAAATCCAATGAGTGGTTAAGTGATGATTGTATGCAAGGTTCACATAATGGGACTTACATGTTGAGGATACAGATATGAAAATTAAAAACAAACTTTTGTCCTCAAGGAGCTTGTAGTCTTGAGAATAGAATGTTTTTTGAGGGAATGGTATACAGATTTTTTTAAAAAGTCAAGGTTTCAGCATTATCTGTAAAGTAAAATTCTCATTTTGAAAGTCATTGATTAGAATTTTTTGAACACTTCAAACAGTTATGAAATATAAACTGGTTGCATTTGTTAGCACATAAAGGAAACCAGGATGCTCCAGAAGAATATCAGATTTTGATTGGGAAAAGGAAACTACACACACACATCTTGTTTTTTATTTTTTTAGATTGTCATGGGGATCTTCTTCAGAGGAATTTAAAATTATTGACTAAAAGCAGATTATATTCTGTTAGTCTAGAATGTAGCATTGGTGAATGTGAAAAGTCAGCTTAAGTTATACAAGCCAGATTGAATTCAATTTGTGGTGTTATTTTTATTTTTTTAATTGATTCACTAAGAAAAATTTTCCATGGTTACATGATTCATGTCCTTTCTCTCCTCTCCTCCTATCCCCCTCCTATAGCCAATGTGCAATTCCACTGGCTTTTTACATGTGTCATTAATCAAGAACTATTTCCATATTGCTGATATTTGTACTAGGGTGCTCACTTAGAGTCTACATCCCCAATCATATCCCCATGACCCATGTGATCAAGCAGTTGTTTTTACTCCCACAATTCTTTCTCTGGATGTGGGTAGCGTTCTTTCTCATAAATCCCTCAGAAATGTCTTGGATCATTGCATTGCTGCTAGTCCATTACATGGATTGTGCCACAGTGTATCCGTCTCTGTGTATAAGGTTCTCCTTGTTGTGCTCCTTTCACTCTGCATCAATTCCTGGAGGTTGTTCCAATTCACCTGGAATTCCTCCAGTTTGTTATTCCTTTTAGCACAGTAGTATTCCATCACCAACAGATAACATAATTTGTTTAGTTGTTCCCCAATCGAAGGGATATCCTCTCATTTTCTAATTTTTTTGCCACCACAAAGAGCGTAGCTATAAATATTTTCGTACAAGTGTTTTTCCTTATGATCTCTTTGGGGTATAAACCCAGCAGTGGTATCTGGATCAAAGGGCCAAAAGTCTTTTAAAAAAGCATTTTAGGCATAGTTCCAGATTGCCATCCAGAAAGGTTGGATCATTTCACAGCTTCACCAGCAATGTCCCAATTTTGCCACATCCCCTCCAACATTTATTACTTTCCTTTGCTGTCATGTTAGCCAATCTGCTAGGTGTGAGGTGGTACCTCAGAGTTGTTTTGATTTGCATGAGATTTAGAACACTTTTTCATGTGCTTATTGATAGTTTGATTTGAATTCAATTTGAGTGGTTTTAATGACTGTTGGACATTTGCACTGTATATATATAGTTTCTGCTAAGAGGATACTTGTTTACTTAATAATTGGTTTCCATTACTTGTTGTTTTATGTTACTTTGATAAGATGTTGTTGTATTCTGTTGCCTTACACAAGTAGTCATTTGGGGTTCAAGAATAAGGCTATTGTAATTTTTTTAAATTATTGCCTACAGAAATTTATTTATTGTTGCTTGTTCTAATAATCTGGTCAAAAAGAAGAAGGAAGATAGTAACTGTGAAATAAAATACAAGTTTGGTTTGGCAGAAATTTCGTCTACCATTGGTAGACAGCTGGAAGGTACAGTTCTCCTGCAGTGAGCCATTTGTAGAGTCTACAGAATCCTGTAAAGTCCTGTGGAAAAAAAATTGTCATTACAATATATTGTTTTATGCAGGACCTGCAGAGTCATAAAAAAATGAACCTGCCTTTGCCAGTTGGTTAGTAAAGAGTTATTGATTATATTCTCCAAGGGTTTGCATTTAATCGTTCTTCCTCTGACAGGAATTGTAACAGCAGTTGTTTTGTAAAGCTTTATTTTGGTTGTTATGAAAGGTCCAGTAATATAGATTCCATGCCTGTGGATGCCTTGTTCATAAGATAAAAGTGAAACCCTAAAAATGAAATTACTGTTGATTCATAGACTAGGTTTATACCAGAGGTTCTTAACCTTTTTGTGTGTGATGAACCCCTTTGACAATCTGGTGAAAACCATTGACATCTCAGAATCCTGTTAAGTTTTAAGAAAATGTGAAATTTTAGTTAGAGGTTAGTGAAAATAAAGATGTAAATTTCTCTCCATCCAAGTTTATGGATCCCCTGAAATTTATCCATGAACAACTTGAAGTTCTATAGACTCCATGTTAAGAACCTATGAATATTTCCTGATGATTCAGTTTGATTTCAGTCTACATGTGGTAGGATTCTTGTGAAAGATAAATTATAATGAGAGGTATGTCATATTCCATATTTTTTTTAAACCCTTACCTTCTGTCTTGGAGTCAATACTGTATATTGGCTCCAAGGCAGAAGAGTGGTAAGGGTAGGCAATGGGGGTCAAGCAACTTGCCCAGAGTTACACGGGTTCCATATTTTTTAATGCTTGAATTTATTCCTAACACTTATTGAGTATCTCTATGTGGAGTAACTTACTAGGTCTTACTGAGGGATCTGAAGATGTGGTTGTGCCTTAGAAAGTATACTCAGTGTCTATAGAAGCAACAACAATAGAAGCATATCTTTATATAGTAGGACTAGCAAATTAATACAGTGTAGACCAAGTCCATAGATGCCATGTGCTACAGTGGAAATGAGTTTTCAAATGTGACAACATCAGAGCACAGGCCTCCTTAGGTCCTAATGAATTCAAAAGATTTCCAGTGGCTCTCATCCACCAGCTAGTCTTGTTAGGTTTTACAAGGTTCACCACCAGAATGTTGGTCATTGGGCGTTTTTTAGCTATAGCAATTCTTTAAACAGAAGCCTGTAAACTTAGTGAATACAGGCACTATATATTTTTCACAACACTAGCATGTTGTCTTTGGCATAATAGACATTTAATAGTTATTTGTTGAATTGAACAGGTAACTCTTTCCATTTTGTATGGGCAAGATATAGAGACTAGGTAGCATGATTAAGTGGTTTCAGAACTTGTTAAGTGGCCTGACAGGAAGAATAATTATTAATGATATTTCAGTGTCAATTTGGAAGGAGATCTCCAATCCCCTCTCCTCCCCCTTCTGTCCTTGGTCTTGTGTTGTTTACTACAAAAGCAAAGGTGACATGCTTATAGAATTTGTAGACAGCACAAAGTCAGAAAGGATAGCAGACATGTTAGATGACAGACTCAGGATCTCAAAAAATAATGACCAGTTAAAACATTAGACCAAATCTAATCAAATGAAATTTAATTAAAATAACCTGTAAAACCCTATAGTTAGGTTTAAAAAAAATGAGCTTCACAAGTGTGAAATGATGTAAAAAGTGGCTATCAGCCAATTTCCTAATAACCAAAGCATAACACTTTGATGTTATTTATAATTATTTTTCACTCTTCTAGCTTTCTGTCCCAAATTTACACAGCCTTGCTTAGATATTCCTATGTAGTTTATGTCAAAGTTGTTCTGGCTGTTTCAGTTGTGCCCAACTCTTGATATCCCCATTTAAGATTTTCTTGGCAAAGATATTGGAATGGTTTGCCATGTCCTCCATTTCAATTTTTTTTTTCAATTTTATTTTTTAAACCCTTAACTTCTGTGTATTGGCTCCTAGGTGGAAGAGTGGTAAGGGTGGGCAATGGAGGTCAAGTGACTTGCCCAGGGTCACACAGCTGGGAAGTGTCTGAGGCTGGATTTGAACCTAGGACCTCCTGTCTCTAGGCCTGGCTCTCAATCCACTGAGCTACCCAGCTGCTCCCCTCCATTTCATTTTATTTTATGGTTGAGGAAGCAAACAGGCTTATGTGACTTGCTCAGGGGCACACGGCTTGTAAATTGAGGAAACTTCTGAGGCAAAATTTGAACTCAAGACTTCTGTGACTTCAGATCTGATACTCTATCAAGCTATCTCTAGTCATAGTGGTGGGTTGTAAGAATGTAATAATCACTCTACAAGTCTATTTTGGTTTTAGTTTTTCTTCATTCATAGCTGGCTGTGTGACTAATTGTCTTCAAGTTTTGCTTCAGTCATATTTCTCTTCTTATGAACCTGAAGAGATTCCCTTGGCCTATTACATTAATCCAGATAACTCAGCCTGGCATTTATTTTGTCCCTTCTGCTTTTCCAAACTGATCTGTCTTTGACTTCCTAATATGGTCCTTCTACTCTGGCTAAGCTCTTCTGTTTTCCTACTTGTGACTTGAAAATCTTGCATCCTTGCCTCTGCTCACATCTTTCAATCCTTTCTACTTCCAATTCATGTTCTTCATCTCTCGCAAGATTAGGGTTAAAAGATAAAGACTTTGATGAAATTGAGGTAACCAGACCACCTGAAGTGGGGAGAAGGTAGACTTTGAATAATAGTTTTGATACTATTCAGTTGAAAATCATTGTTAGGCTCTTAACTGTGGTAAGATAAAAACAGTACTTAGAAAACAGATATAGGGTCATAGATTAGAATTGGAAGTTACTTAATAGGCCATCTCACCCATCCTGCTCATTTTACAGATGAATTAATTGAGACCAATAGAAAATAAATGATGTGTTCAAGATGACAGATATAGCCATTGGCAGAGGTGGGATTTGGGCCCAGAGCCTTAGATTCAGGGCCCCATCTATTTTTCTTTTTTTCTGTACCATAGAAGACAAGGGGAATAGTAGAAACAGGGGAAGCCAGGCAGAGGTGTTTTTCCCTTTCAGAAGTGAGATGCCAAGTCTTCAGCTTTTGAAATGCAGGGACTTGTTTGAAAAGTATTTGTTGAACATCTACCATATGTTAGATCATACTTTCTACTGAGGGGAAAGGGAAGGGGATGTACATACATACATAATTACAAAATATGTACAAATTAAAACACTTTTTGGGTGTGTTCTGTGTGTATTTGAGTTGTGGAGGATGCCAACAACTGGAAACATCAGGAAAGACATCATGTAGGAGATGGCATTTGAATTAAACTTTTCAAGGAAGTAGGGATTCCATGAGGTAGAATGAGGCAGGGAGAGCAATGGAGGGGACAGTCTGTCCAAAGGAACAGTTAGGGGATCTGAAGTGCCAGTGTATTGGAAATAGCAAGTAGGCTGATTTGATTGGAACATTGAGTTTGAGAAACATCCTTGCTCCCTTGAACACTTAAGTATAGGCCTATCTGAAGACTTTTTTCTCTCTAGATATTCTTTTCTCTGTAGATGACTTTATATATCCAGTCCTAATTTTTTTCCTCACTTCCAATTACAAAATGCAAACTGCCTGGTATATATATATATATAT
>NW_025389759.1:0-6585 GCF_016433145.1 Gracilinanus agilis | reverse complement strand
ATATTCTGTTGTGAGGTATTATATGCATCATTCAAGTATAAGGATCAATCAAATAAAATGCAACAAAAATAGTGCAAAATTCAGCAAAAGAGCATACTTATCACAATAGTCAAATACACTCAATAAGCAACTAAAATAGGTACAGGCAGTTGTAATTAGTACAGAGTATTATTCATTACCAATAGAGGGTACTCATTTCACATGACTGAAATGAATCCATGAGCCCCTTTCCCCAATTTTAATGGACCTGGAATGGTCCATCACAAGCAGGTTCAGTCCACCCAGTACGTTTGAAATTCATTATGTACACACTATAACCAGGGTTCAAATCATGAAGCAAGAAGTCTAAGTGGCCTGCTTGAACAGCAGCTACAGAGTCATGGAGTTCTCACAATTTTGTTTGTAATTGTCTGATATAAGCAGAAATGGTTGTATCCCCTCCTAACAATAAAGTATAGGCAAGGTTAAATGGTTGTGCCTGAATAGGTGGCTGTTCAAATAGCATCTCAAATGATGAGATGTGTAAATCACCTCTGGGTCTGCTTCTGAGATAAAATAAGGCCAGAGGTAGAATTTCAGGCCATTTTGAATGAGTCTCTGCGCATAATTTGCCAATCATAGTTTTAAGTTCCTTATTCATACTTTCAATTGGCCAAAGTTCTGGGGATAATATAATGTATGAAATTTAGTAGTTATACCCAAACATGAATAAATTTGTGATAAAACTTAGTAAAGTGAGTTCCTTTATCAAAATCAATACGTACTGGCAGGCCAAAAAGAATAATCTCTTTCAAAAGGACTTTGGCAACAAAAGCCGCTGTGGCCTGAGCATTAGGAAATGCTTCAGGCCTCTTGGTCAGTTGATCAACTATGACCAGACAAAATTTATAATGTCCAGCTATTGGCATAGAGATAAAATCAATTTGCAAATATTCAAATGGTGTATAAGCTAGAGGATGTCCACCAAAGGCTTTTTTGGAAAAGTGTGCTGATTAAAGGCTAGCAGGTGGGACAAGCTGTACATATTTTGGAGATAATTGTAGTTATTCCAGGTGCTATCCATACTCTTTTAACAGAATCTACAATACCTTAGGTGCCAAAATGACCACGTTTATGGCTTGAATGACAAATTTGGTTATAGAAAGCCCTAGGGAACTGGGGCTTACCTTCAGATGGCACCCATACTCCATTTATCTGTTTTTCTTTAAATATCTGCTTCCATTTTCCCACTTCCTTGTCATTATAGGAAAGGGATAGATCCAAATTATCAGTAATTGTTAGTGGCATAATTAACTTGGGTCCTTCTAAGGCTGCTAGTTTGGCTGCAGCATCTCCTCAATCATTTCCCCTGGAGACAGGGTCAGTGCCACCTGTGTGTGCAGAGCAGTGAACAACATCTATGGTTTCAGGGAGCTGGATGGTAGAAAGTTTAGTGATAAGGTTAGCATTCCCAATACATTTTCAGCTGATGTTAAGAATCCCCTTTGAAGCCATAACATGCCAACAGCATGACATATGCAAAATGTGTAATGGAAGTCTATGTAAATTGTGACACTTTTGTTCTATGCAATGATACAGGCCTGTTTTAAGGCTGTGAGTTCTGCACCTTGTGCACTTACATGTGAGGGTAAAGAAGCTGACCACAGAGTATCCAATTCTGAAACTACTGCAGCTCCTGTATAGTGCACACCAACTCTCATAAAAGAAGAACCATCTGTAAATAATATTAAATCCAGATTAATCAGAGGGGTGTCCAGTAAGTCACTAAGAGATTTATCAACAGTGGACACTAAAGATGTACAATCATGTAAAGGTTCTCCAGAAAATGGCAAATCAGGGAACAAAGTTGCAGGATTAAGAGCTCCACAGCATTTTAATGTGATATGTTCATTATTCAACAGAGTTATCTTGTATCTCGTAATCCTTTGATCAGTAAATACTTGAGTTCTATGTCTTAATAACAATATCTCTACCTTGTGCAGGCACATTATGGTCAGAGGGCATCCTAGTACTAGATCAGCAGATTTAGTCACTAATAAAGCTGTGGAAGCTACTCCTCTAAGGAATGGTGGTGCTCCTGCATCTACTGGGTCCAGCTGGGCTGAACAATAAGCTACTGGGCATTGATCAGGTCCCAAAAGTTGAGTTAGAACACCTGAAGCTACCCCTTTCCTTTCATGGACATATAAAGTAAATGGTTTGTCATAATTTGGGATACCAACAGCAGTGGCAGACATGATAGCATGTTTTAAATTTGAAAGAGCTGTTCGGTATTTCTTTTCTAATTTAAGTGGTTCAGGAACTGTGTTTTTTGTGAGTGCTACAAGGCACTTAGTGATTTCCCCATGGAAAGGGATCCACTGCCGACAAAATCCTGTTGTTCCAAGTATTGCCCTCAAATAGTTTTAGTGGTAGGATCACTTACATTTTGGATACTTTCAAAACTTTTTGTAGAAATTAAATGGGACACAGCAGTTAAAATAAAGTCCAAATATTGCACTTTTGGGAGACACCACTGAATTTTCCTTTTGAGATCTTGTGGCCTCTTTTATGTAATTCTAAAAGAAGATGTTTACTATCATCTTGACATGTAGTGGCATCTGGTGAGGCCAAGAGTAAATAATCTACATATTCAATTAACTTGCTATTTTTAAATGTTATGTTATCTGTTGCTTGGCTCAAAATCTGTGCAAAAAGACTTGGACTTTCGACATACTCCTGGGGCACACGTGCCCATGTCCATTGGGACCCTTACCAGGTGAAATCAAAGATATGTCTGGAATCCTCATGTATAGGTATGGAAAAGAAGGCTGAGCACAAGCTTATTACTGTAAAGTATGTAGCTGTGCTATGAATAGAAGAAATGATAGCATTTATATTGGAAATTACAAGGTGTCTCTTTATAATGTGATTATTCACAGCCCTCGAATCCTGGACAAATTGATAGAGATGATTGCCATCAGGTCCAAATTTTGACTTTTTAACAGGCAGGATTGGAGTATTGTATTCAGATTTATAGGGAATTATGATGCCTTGGTCAATTGGTGAATTTATCACTGGGGTTATGCCCTCTATTGCCTCCTTTGAGAGAGGATACTGAGGAATGAAAAGAGGTAGGATAGATTTTGTTTTAATTTGGAAAGGGACAGCTGATTTAAGTATGCCAATATCAGAAGGTGTTGTGGCCCAGAGAGACTCAGGTATACCTGTTGGGATTTCAAAAGTGAGAGACTCCTTTATCTCATGACTATCTGAAAGAAGCACAGTGAGCAAAGTTAAGGATTCTTCAGGCAATTCCAGTGACATAGAGCCATCTAGAGAGCAATATATTGTGGCTCTAAGCTTGCATTAAAGATCTCTCCCCAGCAAGTTTATAGGGGTGCCAGGCATCAATAGGAAGGGGTGCAAAACATTTAGGGGTCCTACAGGCACTGTTCTAGGGGTGAACTTTGGAACCATTTGGGGTTTCCCTGATACCTGCACTACACTTATTGATCCAAGTAATTGCAATATGAGTCTGGTGTAGTCTTCAATACAGATCTGGAAGCTCCAGTGTCTAAAAGACAGTCATGATATATGTTACCAACTTTTAATGTTATTTAGGGTTCATCAGTATGGGGGGTAGTGGATGGGGACAATGTGTAGTAAGACATTAGGGTCTGCAAAATCAATGGTTGTATCCTTTGTTTCCTGTGCCTCAATCCCCCCACCTGTTCAGCTTCATAATCTTTGAGTAAGTCCTTGGGCTCCTCCTTGAGTGGCAGTAGCACCCAGGGTGATTCAGGGCAAAGCTCCACTCAAGATATACTGCTGTGGAGTCATTTGTTATGAGCTATCAATGGCCTGATCTATATACCTAGATCTGTTACTAATTCTAAAGTTGTGATTCCAGAAATCATTATTTCCATAATTGTTATTATTTATATAATCATTATTATTTATATAACTGTTATTATTTCTATAATTGTAATTATTTCTAAAGTTGTAATTTCTGAAGTTATTATTTCTAGTTGCTTCTTTCCAAGTCCTACTGTTCATCATTATGTGACCCCTTTTTCTACAGAAGTGGCATATAAAGAGCAGAGAGTTAGATTCTTGGAGAGGGGCAATTGTCATTAGTTGAGTAGCAAACTCTTTTAGTTGTTTTCCAACTTTATCACTTAAAGAGTCTAGTTTGTTTGAAATATGTCCAATAAACTATTACTTTCTTCCTGTTTCTCTTTATCATTGTTAAAGATATAAACAACAGTTCTCCTTAATTCATCGAGGTCAATTTCACGTCAAGTAGCGTAATTTGTTTTAATGTGATCTTGGATCTCTCTACGAGAGTAATTGACAAATTATTCCTTTATTTGCCTTACATCCTGTTCAACAGAAAGGTCAAGTTCCATGTATCTATTTCCCATTTCAATGAGCCTGTCCATAAATTGGAAGGGTGTCTCATCATCAGATTGTGTAATACTGTTAAATTTTGTCCTGGCCTGTGGTTTCGCAGTGCATGTTCACATTGCTTTGAGAATGGCAGCCCTAACAAGAGGTAAGTCTGAATTGTCTTTGGGGTCATTATACTGTCAGTTAGGATCTTCAGATAGCCAGTATACTGAATTGTGTCCTCGGGCTTTGTTAACATGAGAGATAATTTTAGTCCCCTTACGTTTCGTTAGGAAAGCCTAGAGCAATTTTTCTACATCTTTATAAGAGGGGACATAATCAAAGAAAATATCCATTTTTTATTACCATTAAGGGCTCTTCTTTGTAAGAGGGGCAGTTTTCTTTTAAATCCTTTATATCCTAGGTTGTAAAAGGCTTGTGATGTTTCAGTGTGACCACATCCCCATCAAGTTCCAAAGAAAGTCCAAAAGAAAATTATGAATTGGGCAGAGATTCTGGAAGAACTCAAAAGAACTTCAAACCAATTAAAAGAGGCAGAAGAAAAGAGGGAAAGAGAAATGAAAATAATGCAAGGAGAAAGGAAAGTACGCAAGAAGAAATGGGCCAACTGAAAAAGGTGAACCAAAAATTGACAGAGGAAAACCAGTTCTTAAAAATCAGAATTGATCATCTAGAAACTAATGATTTCATGAGAAACCAAGAAATAATAAAGCAGAATCAAAAGAATGAAAAAACAGGAAAACATGTAATATCTTATTGAAAAAGCAAGTGACCTAGAAAATAGATCTAGGACAAACAATTTGAGAATTATTGGACTACCTGAAAGCCATGATGACAAAAACGTTTTGGACAGCATATTACAAGAAATTATCAAAGAAAACTGCCCAGAGGTCCTTGAACAAGAAAATAAAATTGAAATTCAAAGAATTTACAGATCACCTCCAGAAAGAAATCTTCAATTTACAACTTCCAGGAAAGTAATAGTTAAATTCAAGAGCAACCAATCCAAGGAAAAAATACTTCAAGCAACCAGAAATAAACAATTCAAATACCATGGAGTTACAGCCAGGTTCACATAGGACCTAGACTCTTCTATATAAAAGGATCAATGGCATGGAATATAATGTATAGGAAGGCAAATGATATAGCAAAACTGAGCATATTCTTTCAGGGGGAAAATGAACATTCAATAAGATAGAAGATTTCCATGCATTCCTGAGGAATAAGACAGACATAAACAAAAAATATGAAGTCCAAACATGAGACACAAGAGAAGCCCAAAAAGGTAAATAAGGAACAGAGAATTTAAGGGATTCATTAAGGTCAAAATGTTTATATGTCTACATGGAAAGAGAATTTTTGTAATTCTCAAATATTACTCTTAGTAATTAAGAATTTCCAAAGAATTTATTCAGAAAGAGGGTGGAAAAGTAAGCTAATTATGATCACATGATGTATATATAAATGTGATGATATGGAACAATGTGTAATTATGATAAAATATGAATATATAAAAATCAGTCAAGGACTGAGAGGATTGCACTGGGAGAAAAGGGAAGGGAGAGATAGAATGGGGTAAATTATATACCACAAAGAGGTGTGAAAAATCAGTATAGAGAGGGGAGTATAAGGGTGGTGTTGGGCAATTCTTGAAATTTACTGTAATATTAAAGGGTTCACAGAGGGAAAAACAAGTTTACTCAGTGAGGTATAGAATTCTATCTAACTCCACAAAGAAATTAAAGGTGAATAAGACAAGGGAAGAAAGAGGTAATTGGAGGGAGGGGAAAGTGTGTGTGGGTGACAAAAAGCAAAACATAGGTGAGCAGGAACAGATAGAATGGGGAAAAGAGTAGGATTTAAAGGGGATAATATGATGGAAGGCAACACAGTTAGAAACTGTAATGATGAATGTGAATGAGATGAACTTACTTATTAAACAAAAGCAGATAGCAGAGTGCATTAAGAACCAGAATCCTATTATACGTTGCTTACAAGAAAGACATTTGAGACAGGGTGACCCACACAAGGTAAAAGGCTGGAGCAGAATTTATTATGCATCATCTAAAGTAAAAAAATAAGGCAGGAATAGAAATCATGATACCAGAGAAGCTAAAGTAGAAATTGATCTGATTAAAAGAGATAAGGAAAGAAATTGTATTCCGTTAAAGGATACTATAATCCAGTGAATGG
>NW_025389758.1:0-3059 GCF_016433145.1 Gracilinanus agilis | reverse complement strand
AAGCAGTAGCAGTTAGAGGGGGAGGGGTTTGAGAGCCAGGAGTGTTTAGCCCCCTCCTTTCCTCACTGAAGACTGTCAATCTCTGGCTTTTGACTTGAAGCTCTAATATTGGCCCTGACACATTATCTGCTTCTCCAATTCTCTGTTATTATCATCATAACAGTTTTGTTTTGTTTTTGTCTCCAACTCTCTTAATTACCTTATGTTTATTCTCTTGAGTTCTGTGTTTGAGCAGCAAACTCTCTGCTTAAGTCTGTTTTTTTTTTCTTTATAAATGCTTGGAAGTCTTTGATTTTGTTGAATGACCATACTTTCCCCTGCAAAAATACAATCAATTTTGCTGGATAGTTAATTTTTGGTTGTAGACCTAGCTCTCTTGCTTTCTGGAATATTGTATTCCATGCCTTCCTGTCATTCAATGTAGATGCTGCCAGATCCTGTGGTTCCCTGGTATCTGAAAGAGTTCTTCTTAGCAGCTTGTAATATTTTTTTCTTAGTCTGGTAGTTTTTTAATTTGACTATAATATTTCTGGAAGTTGTTGGTTGTGGATTAAATGTATGGGGTGACCTGTAGATTCTTTCTATTTCTACTTTTCCCCCTTATTTGAGAATATCAGGACAGTTCTCTTGTATAATTTCCTGTCGGATGATATCTAAACTTTTCCTTTTGTCATAATTTTCTGGCAGTCCAATAATCCTTAAGTTGTCTCTTCCAGATCTGTTTTACAGATCTGTCATTGTGTCAAAGAGGTGTTTCATATTTTCCTCAAATTTGTCATTTTTTTTTGTTTTGTTTTATATATTCTTGCTGCCTTGTGCAGTCATTTGCTTCTAGTTGTTGAATTTTAATTTATAAAGACTGAATTTCATCCCTGGCTTTTTGATCATCCTTCTCCTTCTGTTCTTCTTTTCTTTGTAGATCATCTTTTGCCTTCTTTGCTTCATTTTTCAGCTGGTCAATTTGGGCTTTTAAGACATTATTTTCTTGTTTTAGATCATGCATTTCCTTTCCCCAATTGCCTTCAGCCTCTGTTGATTTTTATGAGTTCTTGAGTTATTTGGATTTTGAGTTCTTGAGTTGATTGAATTTTGAGTTCTTGAGTTAATTGAATTTTAAGTTCTTCCAAAGCCTGTAGCCATTTCACTGAATTTTCTTTGTTTTTGCTTGGTGTTCCTTTATCTTCTTCTGATCCATTTGCTCTTTTTTTCAGTTTCTGGATAAAAGCTGTTGATTGTAGTTTCTTTTTTCTTTTTCTGTTGTATACTCATTTTTTTTCTTTTTTCTCCCATGTAATTGGCTGTAATCTTGATCCTTTTTGGGTTTGAGCTATTCAGCCCTCGAAGGGCTTCTTCTCTGTTTTGTTGATTAATTAGGTTAGTAGGGCCTGAGGCCAGATTTTCCCCAGCTGTTAGTGAAAGCTGAAGAAGTGATGCTACTTTCCTTATAGGCTGTGGCAGAGAGTAGTTGGAGCTTCTCTGCCTTCTGAAAACTTCTTGTCTGCTGTGCTGATAGGATTAACCCAGGTGAGAGTAATCTGCTCAGTTCCAAGTGCCCTGAGGTCAGATTTTTCCCAGCTAGTGGTAAAAGCTTGAGAGGTGAGTTTGGCTTCATTCATTCTAGTCTGTGGGGGCAGGGTGTTGGAGCTTTCAGACCCTCTAAAGACCTCTTATCTGTTGTATTGATAGGATTAAGCCAGGGTATGGTTAATCTATACTGCTCTGAGTACCCTGAGGTCAAAGCCTGAAGAGAAGGGAGGGGTAGCACAAGATGGAGAGTATGTTCACCATCTCTGGGTTTCTCCCCCAGCAATTTCCCTGCTGTCTGTGATCAAAGCCTTAAGTTTGGCACAGCTATGCCAGTGAGGCACTCTCTCAGAGTAGGCCCAGCCCACCCAGGGATTCCAGTATCCACAGGACACTCAGCACTTTAGGTGGAGGAGGGCATCTGTTATCTTCCTCCTTTCTTTCCCCTCCCAGCTGAGAGTTCCAAGAATTCAGACTTTTTTTTCCTCTTCTTTTCCCTGTGTACCTTTTTAAGTTGTGTTCAGTTGGAGGATCCCCCAGCTCTGTTGTGCTGTCAGATTTGGTTTTCTGTTCCCTCGGAACCCTTTGTCCTTAATTGGTGGTGAAGGGCTTTATAGAGGTTCGAAACCTTACTGCTTCTACACTGCCATCTTCCCAGAATCCACACACTGGCTTTTGATCAAACTCCTATCCCAAAAAATTTAACCCTTCACTCTATCAAGTCATGAGCACTAATGAAATATATTTTGCAGGAAAGCACTGGTATCACCTATAGCACACTACTGACTGCCTTGGGAAAGGGATGGAGAAGTAGGGTAGGAGAAAATCTGAAACCTAAAATGTCAGAAAATATTTGTCAAAAATTGTTTCTACTTATAATGAAATGATTTGTTTATTAATTAAAATAAACCTGAAGTGATTTTGAAAAGAAATATTAATTTGGCAGTTGTATGGAGCAGTGAAACACCAGAAATAGAAATTTTAATAGAACATGTAAAGATTAAAACTGTCAAAACTAGGATGGGGTTTATATGTGTAAACTGAGAAAAAGATATGAAGCATCTTACAAAAGACAAGATTTTATATGGAGCTCAAGAGAGAGGGAAGAATCAAGATTTCATGACAAATTGAAAAACAGGGTGACTATAAAGCTTGTGACTATAAATTGATAGTTCAAAATTTGAGGGCAGCTGGGTAGCTCAGTGGAGTGAGAGCCAGGCCTAGAGACAGGACGTCCTAGGTTCAAACCCGGCCTCAGCCACTTCCCAGTTGTGTGACCCTGGGCAAGTCACTTGACCCCCATTGCCCACCCTTACCACTCTTCCACCTATGAGACAATACACTGAAGTACAAGGGTTTTAAAAAAATTTGAATGTGAATAGCTAGCAGCTAAATTTAATGAGTTTCATCTGGGGACATGATGTATTTAAAATGGCAATGGTCATAAAATTGTGATGTCCAGGGGACAATTGACAATTTGGGACAGGAGTTCAGGAGACAGATTAAGTATGTATGTATATATATATATATATATA
>NW_025389757.1:0-5829 GCF_016433145.1 Gracilinanus agilis | reverse complement strand
GTGTCAGACAAATATAAAGGGGTCATAGAGGTAAGGAGACAGAATCAGAGAAATAAGAGCTGGCATGTATGCAGCCCCTCAAGATTCTGAGAATTTTTTGTTCCATCCATTATCTCATTCAGTTTCACAACTCTTGTGATAGAACTACAGGGATGCTCATCCTGCTTATATAGTCTCTACAATAAGGCTCAGGAAAACAGTCAAAAGAGTTCTGGCTTTATAGTCATGGGATTTGAGTTGAAATACTGTATCTGAGCTTGATCAACTCACTTTATCAAACTAATTATTCTTAGTGTGCCTCATCTGTAAATCGAGGAGTTAAACGGGGTGACAGTTAAGCCCAGTTTTAAAAATCTATGAGCACAAGAATGCCATTTGCCCCCTCTTTGGCTAGCTGCAAGTAAGACCCGTATCTAGAATGCTTTCTCTTCTTGTGCCAGCTTTAGAATAACCATATCTCTTTTCAAAGCAAATCTCAGGAATCATTTCCTCTCCAAATCTTTCCTAATCCTCTCAGGTATTATAGCACTTGCTACCTTTAGAAATGACTTTGTGTTACTTTGTTGATAATTTTATTTAAGGATATGTTGTATTACCTATTGGTGGAATGTAAGATCCTTGAAGACAGGAGCTATTTTTTCTTTCTATCCTCAGATTCTATCATAGTGCACCATTCATAATTCATAAATGTTTTCTTTATTGAAGTGAAGTTTATAAATGATGAAAAACAGATTCAGATAGCTTATAATGTGATATGTAATATTCATCAGAGGCATGGTTCAACCTAAAGGATATCTTTTGGGATTTCAGTCAATTCTTTCAATTTCTATTTTTCCCACTTGTTTGAGGATATCTTGGCAGTTCTTGATAATTTCTTGCAATATGGTGTACAGATTCCTCTTTTTTAAATCAGGCAGTCCATTGATTTTTAGGTTCTCTCTCTTAAATCTATTTTTTTTTCAAATCAGTTATTTTTCCAGCAAAATGTTTCAGTTTTCTTCTATTTTCATTTTTTTGAATTTTTTTTACTGTTTACTGATGTCTTATGGAGTTAATCATTTTTCTTTGTGTAATTCAAATTTTTAAAGAGTTATTTTCTCTCCTAAAGTTTTGTACTTCATTTTTTAGATCTCTCATTTCCTACTACCATTTTTTCTCTCTCTCTTATTATTTGTTTTGAGACATTCTTTTGAAGCTCTTCCAAGACTTCATTTTGGGCTCAACACCCTTTAACATTTTATTTTTTTGAACCTTTATTAATATTCATTTTTAACATGGTTACATGATTCATGCTCCTACTTTCCCCTTCACATCCCCGCTATCCCCCCACCCATGGCCGATGCACATTTTCACTGGTTTTAACATGTGTTATTGATCAAGACCTATTTCCAAATTGTTGATAGTTGCATTGGTGTGGTAGTTTCAAGTCCACATCCTCAATCATGTCCACCTCAACCCATGTGTTCAAGCAGTAGTTTTTCTTATATGTTTCTTCTCCTGCAGTCCTTCCTCTGAATGTGGGTAGCGTTCTTTACCATAAATCCCTCAGAATTGTCCTGGGTCATTGTATTGCTGTTAGTACAGAAGTCCATTACATTCTATTTTACCACAGTATATCAGTCCCTGTGTACAATGTTCTTCTGGCTCTGCTCCTTTTGCTCTGCATCAGTTCCTGGAGGTCTCTCCAGTTCGCCTGGAACTCCTCCAGTTTATTATTCCTTTTAGCACAATAGTATTCCATCACCCGCATATACCACAGTTTGTTCAGCCATTCCCCAATTGAAGGACATACCCTCCTTTTCCAATTTGTTGCCACCACAAAAAGCACAGCTATAAATATTTTCATACAAGTCTGTTTGTTTATGATCTCTTTCGGTACAAACCCAACAATGGTATGGCTGGATCAAAGGGAAGGCATTCTTTTAAAGCCCTTTGAGCATAGTTCCAAATTGCCAGCCAGAATGGTTGGATCATTTCACAGCTCCACCAGCAATGCATTAATGTCCCAATTTTGCCACATCCCCTCCAACATTCATTACTCTCCCCTTCTTTCATTTTAGCCAATCTGCTAGGTGTCAGGTGATACCTCAGAGTTGTTTTGATTTGCATTTCTCTAATTATTAGAGATTTAGAATACTTTCTCATGTGCTTATTGATACTTTTGATTTCTTTACCTGAAAATTGCCTATTCATGTCTCTTGCCCTTTTATCAATTGGGGAATGGCTTGATTTTTTATGCAATTGATTTAACTCCTTGTATATTTGAGTAATTAGACCCCTGTCAGAGTTTTTTGTTATAAAGATTTTTCCCAATTTGTTGTTTCCCTTCTGATTTTGACTACATTGTTTTTGTTTGTAAAAAGCTTTTTAGTTTAATATAATCAAAACCATTTATTTTACATTTTTTAATTCTCTCTAACTCTTGCTTGGTTTTAAAATCTTTCCTTTCCCAGAGATCTGACAAGTATACTATTTTGTGTTCACTTAACTTATTTATAGTTTCCCTCTTTATATTCAAGTCATTCAGCCATTCTGAATTTATCTTGGTGTAGGGTGTGAGATGTTGATCTAAACCTAATCTCTCCCATATTGTTTCCCAAATTCCCAGCAGTTTTTGTCAAATAGTGGATTCATGTCCCAAAAGTTGGGCTCTTTGGGTTTATCATACACTGTCATGCTGACGTCATTAACCCCGAGTCTATTCCACTAATCTTCCCTTCTGTCTCTTAGCCAGTACCATATTGTTTTGATAATTGCTGCTTTATAGTACAGTTTAATATCTGGTACTGCTAGGCCCCCTTCCTTCACATTTTTCTTCATTATTTCCCTTGATATTCTTGACCTTTTGTTATTCCAAATGAAATTTGTTATAGTTTTTCCTAATTCAGTAAAGAAGTTTTTTGGTAATTTGATAGGTATGGCGCTAAATAGGTAAATTAATTTGGGTAGAATGGTCATTTTTATTATGTTAGCTCGTCCTAACCATGAGCAATCAATGGCTTTCCAATTGTGTAGATCCAGTTTTATTTGTTTGGAAAGTGTTTTGTAGTTGTTTTCATATAATTGCTGTGTTTGTTTTGGTAGATAGATTCCCAAGTATTTCATATTGTCTAGGGTGATTTTAAATGGTATTTCTCTTTCTACCTCTTGCTGCTCTAATGTGTTGGAAATATATAGAAATGTTGATGATTTATGTGCATTTGTTTTGTATCCTGCAACTTTGCTAAAGTTGTTGATTATTTCTACAAGCTTCTTAGTTGATTCTCTAGGATTTTTTAAGTAGACCATCATATCATCTGCAAAGAGTGATAGCTTAGTCTCCTCATTGCCTATTTTTTCTTTTTTGCAGAGTAATTTTTTTTAATTTTAAACCCTTAACTTCTGAGTATTGACTTATAGGTGGAAGAGTGGTAAGGGTAGGCAATGGGGGTCAAGTGACTTGCCCAGGGTCACACAGCTGGGAAGTGTCTGAGGCCGGATGTGAAACTAGGACCTCCCGTCTCTAGGCCTGGCTCTCAATCCACTGAGCTACCCAGCTGCCCATCATTGCCTATTTTGATACCTTCAATTTCTTTTTCTTTTCTAATTGCTACGGCTAGTGTTTCTAGTACTATGTTGAATAGTAGAGGTGATAATGGGCATCCTTGTTTCACTCCTGATCTTATTGGGAAGGCTTCTAATTTATCCCCATTGCATATGATGCTTGTTGATGGTTTTAGGTATATACTGTTTATTATTTTTAGGAAAGATCCTTCTATTCCTATACGTTTCAGTGTTTTCAATAGGAATGGATGCTGTATTTTGTCAAAGGCTTTTTCAGCATCTATTGAGATAATCATGTGGTTTTTGTTTGGTAGACTGTTGATATGGTCAATTATGTGGATGGTTTTCCTAATGTTGAGCCATCCTTGCATTCCTGGTATAAATCCCACCTGATCATGGTGGATGATCTACTTAATTACTTGCTGGAGTCTCTTTGCTAGTATTTTATTTAAGATTTTTGCATCTATGTTCATTAGGGAGATTGGTCTGTAGTTTTCTTTCTCTGTTTTTGATCTCCCTGGCTTTGGAATCAGTACCATATTTGTGTCATAAAAGGCATTTGGTAGGACTCCTTCTTTGCTTATCATATCAAATAATTTGTATAGTATTGGGATTAGTTGCTCTTTGAATGTCTGATAGAATTCACTTGTAAATCCATCAAGTCCTGGTGATTTTTTCTTAGGGAGTTCTTTGATGGCTTGTTCAATTTCTCTTTCTGATATGGGATTATTTAGGTATTTTCTTTCTTCTGCTGTTAATCTAGGCAATTTATATTTTTGTAAATATTCATCCATATCTCCTAAATTGTTCTATTTCTTGCCATATAATTGGGCAAAATAGTTTTTAATGATTGCCTTAATTTCCCCTTCATTAGATGTGAGGTCTCCCTTTTCATCTTTGATACTGTCAATTTGGTTTTCTTCTTTAATTTTTTTATTAGATTGACCAGTACTTTGTATATTTTATCTGTTTTTTCAAAATACCAGCTTCTAGTCTTATTTATTAATTCAATAATTCTTTTACTTTCGATTTTATTAATTTCTCCCTTAATTTTTAGTAATTCTAATTTAGTTTTCATCTGGGGATTTTTAATTTGCTTGCTTTCTAGTTTTTTGAATTGCATGCCCAATTCATTAATCTCTGCCCTCCCTAATTTTTTAATATATGAACTCAAGGATATAAATTTCCCCCTGAGTACTGCCTTGGCAGCATCCCACAGAGTTTGGTAGGATGTCTCATCATTGTCATTCTCTTCAATGAAATTGTTGATTGTTTCTATGATTTCTTCTTTGACTAACTGGTTTTGGAGAATGTTTAATTTGCAATTGGTTTTTGATTTGCCTGTCCAGGTGCCCTTACTAATTATTATTTTTATTGCATTATGATCTGAGAAGGTTACATTTATTATTTCTGCTCTTTTGCATTTGTTTGCAATGTTTCTGTGCCCTATTACATGGTCAATCTTTGTCAATGTACCATGTACAGCTGAAAAGAAGGTGTATTCCTTATTGTCCCTATTTATTTTTCTCCACATAACAATTAAGTCTAATTTTTCTCGGACTTCATTCACCTCTCTTACCTCTTTCTTATTTATTTTTGGTTTGATTTATCTAGATCTGAAAGAGGAGTATTTAGATCTCCCCACTATTATGGTTTTACTATCTATTTCCTTCTTGAGCTCTGCCTGTTTCTCCTTTATGAATTTGGATGCTATACCACTTGGTGCATACATATTGAGTAGTGTTATTTCCTCATTGTTTATACTGCCTTTAATCAGGATGTAATGACCTTCCCTGTCTTTTTTAATCATATCTATTTTTACTTTGGCTTTGTCAGAAATCATAATAGCCACTCCTGTCTTCTTTTTCTCATTTGACGCCCAAAAGATTTTGCTCAAACCCTGAACCTTAAACTTGTGTATGTCTACCTGCCTCATATGTGTTTCTTCTAGACACCATATGGTAGGATTTTGGTTTCTGATCCACTCTGCTATTTGCTTCTATTTTATGAGTGAGTTCTTCCCATTCACATTCAGAGTTATAATTATCAGTTGTGCATTCACTGACATTTTTTTATCCTCCCCTAGTCCCACCTCTTCTTCTTACACTATTTTCTTTTAAACCACTGGTTTGCTTTGAACTGGTATCCCTTATCCCCTCCTTTGATTAACTTCCCTTTCTACCCCCTCCCTTGTTATTCCCCTCTTTTTATTTTCAAAGTTCTAATGAATTCCCTCCCCCTTCTTCTCCCCTCCCTTTTTTGACCTCCCCACTCCCCTGCTCCCCT
>NW_025389756.1:0-9525 GCF_016433145.1 Gracilinanus agilis | reverse complement strand
TTCAATTTTGTTGAATGCCCATACTTTCCCCTGGAAATATATAGTCAGTTTTGATGGGTAGTTGATCCGTGGTTGTAGGCCCAGCTCTCTTGCTTTTCTGAATATTGTATTCCACGCCTTGAGGTCTTTTAGCGTTGAGACTGCCAGATCCTGTGTGATCCTGTTTGGTGCTCCTTTATATTTGAATTGTTTCTTTCTGGCTTCTTGTAAGATTTTTTCTTTTGCTTGGAAACTCTTGAATTTTGCAATGATATTTCTTGGTGTTTTCCTTTCTTGATCGAATGCCGCAGGTGTTCTATGAATCCTTTCAATGTCTATATTGCCCTCTTGTTGTAGGACTTCAGGGCAATTTTGCTGAATTATTTCTGTTAGTATGGAGTCCAGGTTTCTATTAATTTCTGGTTTTTCTGGAAGACCGATTATTCTCAAATTGTCTCTTCTAGACTGGTTTTCTTGGTCTGTCACTCTCTCATTGAGATATTTCATGTTTCCTTCTATTTTTTCAGTCTTTTGGCTTTGTTTTATTTGTTCTTGTTGTCTTGAGAGATCATTAGTTTCTACTTGCTCAATTCTAGCCTTTAGGGATTGATTTTCGGTTATAATCTTTCGGTTTTCGGCCATAATCTTCTGGTTTTCGGCCATAATCTTCTGGTTTTCGGCCATAGTCTTCTGGTATTCCTTTTCAATCTGGTCATTTCTGGTGTTCAATTTCTGAGCCTCACTTTCCAATTGCATGATTCTACCTTTTAAACAGTTATTTTCTTGCCAGATCTCTTCCATTTTCCTCAAAATCTCAGTTTTGAACTCTTCCATAGCTTGTGAGGAGTTTTCCTTATTTGAGGAGGGTCCGGATGCTTGTTTGTTCTCCTCCTCTGTTTGCTTGGTTGTCTGGATTTTCTCTGTGTAAAAGCTGTCGAGTGTTAAAGACTTCTTTTTCTTGTTGTTATTCTTTCTCTTCTGAACTTCCTGAGACTGAGTAGCCATTGTTACCCCAGCAGCTTCTCAGATTTATCCTCGTGCTCAGTGTCTGTCCGTGATCTATTGGCTCCTGAGGTCTGAGTTCTGGTTTTTTCCAAGGTCAAGCCCCCTGGTGGACTCCCTTGCTTGATCCTCTGCAGGAGGTTTCTTTACAAGTCTCAGGGCGCTGCTTCCACAGTCGTATACCCATCCACACTGGTTCCCCACTTAGGCTTTAGTTCCTGGCTGTGTCTGCCTCCACCCACGCCTCCGCAGTGCCTGAGCTCTCAGCCTGTGCTGTGCGCCCTACGTCCTGCTCCCGCGCTCAGATTTCCCCTGTGTTTTTTGGCTTAATGGGGTCCTAAGACTTGCTGCTCTCAGGAACAGGCCCCGGAGTTGCCAATGACTCGATGGGTGCCCCAAACTTGCTCTATTTCTTTTTAGCTGGCTTCGGAGCTATAGATGTGTGTGGAGGGGGTGGGGGTGGGGTGGTTGCTCAGCCTGCGATTTCGTGAGGGCTATTTCACCCCTTTATAGCATGGAAATGCCTCGATTCCACGTACCTTCCATGCTGTGCCCTGTTGTGTGGGTTCCTCCATTCGTCTGGACTTGTTTTTATGTCCCCTTGAGGAGTTTTGTGTGTTTTGGTCAGGAGAGGTTAAGAGCTGCTTCTTACTCTGCCGCCATTTTAACCCAGAACCACCCATAATTTTTTTTGTAGGTAATTGGAAGGCTATACAATTAGTCAAGAATATACTTGCTATGGTGCCATGCACTGTGCTAAATTCTGAGGATTCAAGTGAAGACCAAAGAAATGAACAAACACAACAACAAAACAAAAAATGGTACCTGTTCTTAAGGAGCTTAAATATCAATGGGAAAGACATGTAAATATCTAGGTATATAAAAGAGATGAAAGTAACTTAGATAGGAAGGTTCAAGTTACTGAAGGACTGGGATGAGTTTTTGCAATAATGGATGTTTAAATGGAGTCTTGAAAGAAACCAGGGATATCAAGAGGCAGAGGTTTTAAGGGAAAAGCATGGGGACATTCCAGGTTTGGGGTGAGGCAGCTAATGGGAATTCCTGGAGACATTATGGAGTATCATGAGAGAAGACCATCAAGGTCATAGAGTATGTGGAAGGAAGCAAAATGTGAGAATACTGGGAGGAAGGTGCCAGCCAGATTATAAATAGCTTTAAATGATAAACAGAGGAGTTTATATTCTCTAATGAAGGAAGACACTAGAGTTTATTCTGTAGGTGTTGATGGAATAATGCGCAAGAGGACATGTTTTTACTTGTAGTATAACCTCATATATGCAATATATATATACATTAAAGATTAAAAAGATGAAAAAAAAGTTTTCCAAAAGCATTCTACTTTTTCTCTAAATATAACATAACTGCTTAACTTTTAAAATGCCTCTTATTTTTGGTGATAACCAAACCTCCTTCCTTCCTCTCCTCCCCTCATGAACAGTGAACAGCATCCTCTTACTCTCCTAAATTTGTAGTCTTGATTTTTCCCTTTCCATTGTCCGAATATCAGTTGCCCAGTTTAATCATTTCTTTTCCCATAACTTTTCTCTCATTTGTCCTCTTGTCCACTCACATAGCCACAGTTTTAGTGCAGGCCTTCACATCTTCTCTGAATTATTAAATTGGCAACCCAGTTGTTCTCCCTCTTTTTAGTCCCGCCCCCTTCTATAACCTTTCCATAGCAGCCAACTTACTCTTTTAAGATATTCTTTTTATGTTCTTTTCTCCCAGTGAGATCTTTGAGTTCCCAGTTAATACATTAATGAGCTGCTTCTGGAAATACAGGATGGGGAGTTCTGCTTTGGAGCAAGTAGAAGTATCCACTGATTGTTTTCTGTCAGCTCCCTTTGTGGTGATGTAAAGCCTTTTAATTGGCTATTGAGCCAGAACTGATAGTCATACAAAAGTTGTAAGGGACAGATTCTTCCTCTCTACTCTAGTAGCATTTGAGTCAGGAAGAAGAAATGCCATGAACCTCAGGATGGGGGAGAGAGTCTCCACCTGCTTCAGCTGCCTTATTTCTCCAACTAGCTTCCATGTGTCTGTGAACATATGTCATCCCCATTTTTTTTTTGTCTTTATATTTATCAGAGTTGGCTAATGCTGTAGTTGCTGAGGGGACTTTTGATAACTCTTAAGGTCTTTTCTGTGACTATAGGATACTATTTCCCTCCCTATTTCATTTATACCAAGGAAATCTCTTAGATGACTTTTGTCCCCTCTCCTTTTCCCTTTTCCTTCTTACCCCACTTGACATTCACTAGAGAAATGTAAGGTGCTCTGGGGATTGTGAATAGCCCTTCCCTTTCTGTCAGAATCCTTGGATATTTTTGACTCTGTTTTCTTCAGATTATTTGTTGAGTATATGCTACAGCTTGTTCACATTTAGCACATGCCGTCTGTATGGCACCTGTCTTTTGTCCTTCTAGGGGAGCGGGGATTCCAGTAGATCTATGGGTAAAATATTCCTATTGAAAAGATAGGCCTTTGCTATTACAGGAGTCAGGGTGGGGCAAGGGTCAGTAAAAGTGCTTTGCAGTTTCCTAAAAGTAATCTAGTTTACTCTTTTAAAGTTCACATTTCTATCGTGCTTTAAGTATACAAAATATTTTCCTTTTTAAAAACTATCTAAGCTAGGCAGTGTAAATGTTAGCAGCTTTATTTTAGGACTAAGGGCACAGAACCTAGGAAAGTTTGACTTACCCTTGGCATCAGAGTTAGCATAAGCCAGGACTTTGAATTCAGATCTTTAGGGGTAAATCTAGGGGCTTTTATTTTGGGCCATGCAGACTCATAAAACTGCAATGCAATCTGGTTGCCTAAACTGAAAGGTTCCTTCTATTGTTACAATATAGTTTATACAAAAACAGTTTCTCAGTGCACCAGAGGCAAGAGTTTTAAATTAAACCTGGTGTCTTTCCAAACTATGTTTTAAAAAAAGAAAACCAAATAATAGCACTGGTTAGTCTAAATTAAAAGCAAGGGACTAAAAAAACCCCCTCAGTTATGAACATCTTGGCTTTTACAAATTTAGTTCCTTTTTCTGAATTTTAGTTGATTTGGAAGACTTTTACTTTTCAATTTCTTTTTAACATACATGTATATATGTGTATATATAAATATAAATGATTATTTCATACTCTGCTAAAGGGGCTCTCCTGTTATTATTATTATTTTTAATCATAATCTTTCTCACTAGGATCACGGTTTTTAGAAGGACCCTAGTCATGCTTCACTTTCCTCATCCTCAGACTCATTATCATTGTTTTCTACAATAATGTACTCTTCCTTCCCAAAGCTCCATCTTCAAGCACTGCTCTCTGGATTAGTAACTTCTTACCTGGGACCACCATTTTGGGAAGGACCACAGCCAAACATTATCTCAACTATGTCTGGACTCATTGACCATATTTTTTTTTCTGTCCTTCTCTGAGAAACCTCTGATCCCATGCTCTCCTTAACTCTTCCTTGAGCCACCATTTTGTTCCTATGTGAATGCCCTGATACTGGATTATTTTTATATTCCTTAGTTTCTTCTTTATTTTTGAAAATTCTTATTTGATCATTCTATCTTAGCCACTGCTTCTGTTTTAGACCACTCTTCTTAGAAGCTTAAATGCTTGAGAAAGGAGTCTATAACTGTTTTTTCTTCTTTCCCTTTTCTTAACTCTGCAGACTGGCTTCCAGTCTCTATTTTGTAGCCTTAGTCACTAGTTGAGCTCAAGAATTTTGTCATACTGCATGGTTTTGGTTCTTCTTCTCAGGCTCCATTACTGATTCTTCATCCAGGATAGCACCACTAACCATGTGTATCTATCTCCCAAGATTCTCTCCTGGGTCTCCTTCTCTTTATACTCTTTACTGTCTCTCTTGGTCATGTTTCTGCATCTGGTGTAATGGATTACTTAGAGCCTGGGTATTTAAGTAATCAATTTATCTATCTGTTTCTCTATGTCTCATCTATTCATCTATGTATATAAGTACATATGTGTGTATATATTCCATGTGTACATATTTTTATATATCTATATGCACACACAGATACATACACATACATGTAAAGATGTTTACATCTACCTACCTACTTTACCTTTAAGTAAAAGCATTTTCTAAAGACATCTGGAAAGCAGTTAATGAGACTAGAAGCTACTAACAAGGGGAGGAAAAGTAACTACTTAAGCAATATCTTATATATCTAGTTATTTATCTAGGCTTAGTATATCAAAGTAACTAAGGTATATGGAAGAATGGTTCCTTTTCCAGTTATCTTATCCATTTGTGAATTTCTTTTGGAATTTCATATCAGAGAACCTTCTTTTCTTCTAAGGAGTGGTCTTGGGCGGTCTTATACTGTTTTTACATTACTGTTCTAGACACTGGGATGAAGCTCTTGGGGGCTCTGTTTTTTTAAAAAAATGTTCCTGGAGTTTACAATGTCTTTGGTGAGATGCTGTCAGTGCATATGAAAAAGCTAAATAATAATAGGATAGTGGAATATACCAAATTGCCAAGATGAGTGCTTCAGATATTAAGAATTTTATGGGTTAGGAAAAAAGATCCATATAATCATGAAGTTGGGAGAAACTTCATGAAGGAGGCAAAGTTCGAGGTAGACTATTATAAATGAACAGGAATTGGATTGTCAGGGAGGAGGAAGGAGGGAATTTCACACGAAGTATGAACAATATAAAAAGTTTCACAGGGAAGGAATGATTATAATTCTTTGGAGGAAAGTGAAGAAATTGGAATTAATAGATAGAAGGCTTATAGTAGAGAAGAGTATGATATAAGGTTGGATAGGTAGAGTAAGATTGCCTTTCAAAGGAAGGAAATAAACATTCATTAAATACCTACTATGTGCCAGGCACTGTGCAGAAATATTAAATTGTGTGATCCCTGAGTCATAGGTGCTATTATTATACATTTCCAAGTTGAAGAAGTTGAAGCAGTTAGAAGTAAAGTGACTTATCCAGGGTCCTACAGCTAGTAAGTACCTGAGGCTAAAATTTGAACCTTGGTCTTCTTGAATCCAGATGTCTTAAATGTAATGTCTAAGAAGTTGTAATTTTATCCTGTAGGGAATGGGAAGACAAGTTTTTTTAATATCAAGGTGACTAGGGATGAATTAATTGAAACATAGTGTCCAGAAGGAGGATTATTATGAGTGCTATTATAATCCACACTGACCAGACCACATTAAGAATGTTTTCGATGTGGAATTTTAGGAAGAATGTTGACAATGTGGAGTGTGATTTGAGAAGAGAAATCTTCTGTGGTGTGTGTCTGGGGGTATGTGTGGGTGAGTAGGGGGAACAGGGAACTTAATGATCTTAAAATAATCATATAGAAAAATTTACTGCTCTTAAGTATTTGAAAAATTATTGTGTGGAAAAGTAATTAAACTTTCTGTTTGGCCTCAGAAGGTAGAATTAAGACTAGTGGATATATATCTCTATCTCTATCTCTATCTATCTATCTATCTATCTATCTATCTATCTATCTATATATATATATATATATATATATATATAGAGAGAGAGATCTTGGTTTATTCCAAGGAAAATCTTCCTAACAATTAGAAATGTCCAAAAATGGATTGAGTGGCTTCATGAGGTTCCTTGTCACTGTAGGTAGTCTATTTCTTTGTAATTTTTAGCAGAGAGTGAAGCAAAAATAAATCAATCAATCAAAATATAAGGAACCTGATGGTTCATTTTGTACGATCTATTAACTGTACTCCCCTCCAAAATCCCCAGTACAGAACATACAATAAGTAGTTATTCAGTATTTTCTAGGAGAACTCAAGTATAGGAAACCCACTGCCTCCCAATGAAACCCATTTCGATTATGAACAATTCTAATTTCTTGGAAGTTAATGCTGACATCAAACCTAAATGTGTATCTTTGAAACTTCCATTCTTTTCTCTTACTTCTGGGGCTTAACATAACAAATCTAATTCTTCTTCCTCATGGCACCCTTTCAAGTATTTGATTATTAACATATTTCCTCTGAGTCTTCTTTCTTCTCTAAGTTAAATATCCCTGGTTCCATCAATTACTTCTCCAAACTCATATTTCTTCACTATTGTCTTTGTAAGACATTCTCCAGTTTAACAAGGTACTTACCAGAGTGGTACTAGAGATATGGCCTGACCAAAGGAAAGTACAGTGATATAATCACCTCTTGATCCTTGGAAGTTATACAAAATTTCCTTAGCTTTTTAAGCTGCTATATCACATATGCTAGCTCCTATTGAGCTTGGAAATCTTAGAAACCTCCATATATTTTTCAGAATAACTTGTCTACCATTCTCCTACCTCAGAAGTCATCTGGTCCAGCCCTTCATTGTATAAATAAGGAAACTTAGGCAGAAGGAGTTTAAGTGACTTGTGTAATATCACTCTGGGAATAAGCATCAGAAGTTGAATTTGAATTGATGCTTTTTCCATTATCCTGTTTTGGGTAGTCAATTTCTTAACCTCAAGGATAAAATATTATGTTCATCCCAGTTTAGTTTTATTAGATTTAGCTTAGTCTTTTAGCCTCTCAAGATCTTTTTTGACTCCTGACTCAGTCTTTTCCCACCTCCCCTCAGCCTTTGGTCATAGTCCTGATTTCTATCTAATAAGAATGACATCTATATCTTTATCTAAGTCATTGACAAACATGTTAAGCATCATGGGACCAAGCCTGGTTCCAGGGTTATTTCACTGTAGATTTCTTTTCAAGTTGTCTTTGAACCATTACACTGTTCTTTGAGACTGGACATTCCACTAATTCTGACTAAGACCACCAAATTAAACTATCAACTAGCCCACACAACCAGTTAAAAATCAATTATATGAGATAGTTTATCAAACACCTTATATTCCATTTTTAAACCCAAAGAAGGAAATAATGTATAAACTGGCTCTGTGATTTTTTTCTTCCTTATCTAGACCATATCTATATGTTTTGACTCTTGTCAGGAATTGTTACCAAAGCTTATTGACTTTTTTGATTCTTCCTCCTTTTTTTTTTAAAATCAGGACAATATTATCTTCCAGTTTTGTAGTTCTTCTCCCATTTTCTGTCATCATTAACAGTGATTCAAAAGTTACATTCACCAGTTCTTTCAGTATCTAGAATTGTAGTTCCTAGAAACAAGTGACTTGAATGATTCAAGAACAGTTAGTTGCTATTCTAATATTATCTTGGATGATTATCTTTTTTTTTTTTAACATTTTTTAATATTCATTTTTAACATGGTTACATGATTCATGCTCCTCCTTTTCCCTTCAACCCCCCCCCCCAATCCCTCCCTACCCATGGCCAATGCGCATTTCCACTAGTTTTGTCATGTGTCCTTGATCAAGACCAATTTCCAAATTGTTGGTAGTTGCATTGGTGTGGTAGTTTCGAGTCCACACCCCCAATCATGTCCACCCCGACCCATGCGTTCAAGCAGTTGTTTTTCTTATATGTTTCCTCTCCTGCAGTCCTTCCTCTGAATGTGGGTAGCATCTTTACCATAAATCCCTCAGAGTTGTCCTGGGTCATTGTATTGCTGCTGGTACAGAAGTCCATTACATTCCATTTTACCACAGAATGTCAGTCTCTGTGTATAGAGTTCTTCTGGCTCTGCTCCTTTCGCTCTGCATCAGTTCCCGGAGGTCTCTCCAGTTCGCCTGGAACTTCTCCAGTTTATTATTCCTTTTAGCACAATAGTATTCCATCACCCGCATATACCACAGTTTGTTCAGCCATTTCCCAATTGAAGGACATACCCTCCTTTTCCAATTTGTTGCCACCACAAAAAGCGCAGCTATGAATATTTTCATACAAGTCTGTTTATCTATGATCTCTTTGGGGTACAAACCCAGTAATGGTATGGTTGGGTCAAACGGCAGGCGTTCTTTTATAGCCCTTTGAGCCTGATTCCAAATTGCCAGCCAGAATGGCTGGATCAGTTCACAGCTCCACCAGCAATGCATTAATGTCCCCATTTTGCCACATCCCCTCCAGCATTCATTACTCTCCCCTTCTTTCATTTTAGCCAATCTGCTAGGTGTGAGGTAATACCTCAGAGTTGTTTTGATTTGCATTTCTCTAATTATTAGAGATTTGGAACACTTTCTCATGTGCTTATTGATACTTTTGATTTCTTTACCTGAAAATTGCCTATTCATGTCTCGCCCATTTATCAATTGGGGAATGGCTTGGTGTTTTATACAATTGCTTTAACTCCTTGTATATTTGAGTGATTAGACCCCTGTCAGAGTTTTTTGTTATAAAGATTTTTTCCCAATTTGTTGTTTCCCTTCTGATTTTGATTACATTGTTTTTGTTTGTACAGAAACTTTTTAGTTTAATATAATCAAAACCATTTAATTTACATTTTGTAATTTTCTCTAACTCTTGCTTGGTTTTAAAGTCTTTCCTTTCCCAGAGATCTGACAAGTATACTATTCTGTGTTCACTTAACATGTTTATAGTTTCCCTCTTTATATTCAAGTCGTTCACCCATTCTGAATTTATCTTGGTGT
>NW_025389755.1:0-6032 GCF_016433145.1 Gracilinanus agilis | reverse complement strand
CCCCTGTCTTCTGGCTTAAAATCAATAGTAAGTATTGTTCCAAGTTCCAAGGCAAAAGAGTGGTAAGGGTTTGGCAGTTGGGATTAAGTGACTTGCCCAGGGTCACACAGCTAGGAAGTGTCTGAGGGCAAATCTGAACCCAGGACTTCCTATTTCTAGACTTGGCTCTCTATCCATTGAACCACATAGCTGCCCCAAATTATAAAAAAATAAGTGCCTGAGGTTAGACTAGAACTCATTCCTTTTCAGAAATGAAGAAATAGAGGCCTGGAGAGGAGAGGAGACTCTTCCAGGGTCACGAAAGCAATGGCTATTGCTCTCAGTTCTGCTATTTGGAGTCAAGCACATTAGGGCTTGTTTAATTTTGACACTACATGCCTCCCAGCATTTGAGGACAATTATCAAGTTGAGTGCAAGAGTTACAATGAAACAATGAATGGATGAATGAAAAGTCATTTAATAAAAGTCTCTCCTGATTCTAAGTGCTGGGCATGAACATTGGATTTGGGTTAGAATTCAGAGAACCTGACTTTGCCACTTACTATACCACTATGATAAATGACTTTGAGCAAGTTGGGACACCTAGTTGGCCTCAGTTTCCTTATCTGTAAAAGGAGGGAATTATACTGTTGCTGTTCAGTCATTTCAGTCCTGTTCAATTCTTTATGACCCCATTTTAAAAAAAACCCTTACCTTCAGTCTTAGAATCAATACTGTGTGTATTAGTTCCAAGGCAGGAGAGCAGGAAGGGCTTGGCAATGGGGGTTGAGTGACTTGTCCAGGGTCACACAACTAGGAAGTGTCCGAGGGCAGATTTGAACCCAGGACCTCATCTCTAGGCCTGGCTCTCAATCCACTGAGCCATCCAGCTGCCCCTCATTGGGGGTTTTCTTGGCAAAGATACTGGAGTGGTTTGCCATTTCCTTCTCCAGTTCATTTGACAGCTGAGGAAACTGAGGTAAACAGGGTTAAGTAATTTACTTAGAGTCACACAGCTAGTAAGTGTCTGAGGCTGGATTTGAACTAAGGAAGAGGAATCTTCCTGACTCCGGGTCCAACACTCTATCTACTTCACCATCTAGCTGCCCCTACCATGCCTTTAAGATCTATAACCTTATGATATGACATGCTTCCCTGGGTCTTTTCTTCTTTATGCTAAGTATCCCCAGTTTTGTTTTTTTAATCAATCCTTACATGAGAAATGGTCCAAGAGGTACGGTGACTAGAGCATTGGTCTTGGAGTTGGAAAGACCCGAGTTCAAAACCAGCCTCAACTTAAGATGAAAAATGCTATCTCTGCCCCTAGAGAAAGAACTGCTGAAATATGAATGCAGAAAGAAGCATACTTTTTCCTACTTTCTTCATTTTTCTTGTTTTGTTTTTTGACCTGTGTTTCCTTTCATGTCATGACTAATATAGAAATGTGTCATGCATGATTGCACAGGTATAGCCTATATCAAATTGCTTTACCTTCTCAATGAGGGAGGAGGATAGAAAAGTAGGGAGAGATTTTGGAACTTGAAAAATTTTTAAATGAATGTCAAAAACTTTTTTACACATAATTGGAAAAAAACAAAATTCTTCAGGGGTTAAAAATATCCAGTCTCCTAGTAGCTGTGTGACCTTGGGCGAGTCACTTAAATGCCATCTGCCCCAGTTTCCACCTATGTAAAATGAGAATGAAAAAAGCAACCAAAATTCAATAAATAAATAAAATAGAACAAGGATGATGGTAGCATCTACTTCCTAGCACTGTTGTGAGGAGCATATGAAATAATAATTTCAAGGCATTTAGCCTGGCACATAGTAAGTGTTATATAAACATTAGCCATTATTATTATTATCATCATAGTTCTTAAATGACCAAAATCAGTGTGGTAGAGTGGAAAAACAATTTAGAAGGCAGCTAGGTGGCTCAAGAGATGGAGAGCCAGACAGGAGGTCCCAAGTTAAAATCTGGCCTCAGACACTTCCCAGCTGTGTGACCCTGGGCAAGTCTCACTGCCTAGCCCTTACTGCTCTTCTGCCTTGAAACTAATACACAGTATTGATTCTAAGATGGAAGGTAAGGGTTTAAAAACAAACTTAACTTAAAATCTGGGTCCTGAGTTCAAATCCTACCTATGTGGTTTGCATAAGTCTTTTTTGGGCCTCAGTTTCTTCATCCATAAAATAAAGGAGTTGTGCTGGATCCCTTCTAGCCCTAGGTCAATGATTCTGTGACCTCTAGGGCAATTTCCAGTGTTGAGAGTCTCTAACAATAAATGGTTCAACATTTGAAACTACTGGGCTGTGCTTCTCCTCACTGAAGCAGACAGAGAATGTTGGTGCTCCCCAGCAGAAGAGGACAGATTTGGATCTGGAAGAGGTCACCAACACTGACCTGTTCATATTACAAGAGAGAAAACAGAAACGCAAAATAGTGAAATGCGCCTAGGGCCACCCAGCGGGGAAATGCCTACAGCTGAGCTCGAACCCAGGTCTTGGAGCACCGTATCTGCTCCAAGGAAGTGCCTCTTACGGGAGAAATAAAGGCGAGAATTGGGAGGGGAGAGGGAGGCGAGGCGGGAGGCGTTCCGCTCCCCCCATGCCCAGTCCAGTCTCTAGTACCGCCCTTTAGCCTGAGCCAAAATGGAGAGGTTGCAGCATCAGCGAAGGAAGTGGGTCGCCCCACGAGGTCCCTCAGACTGAGCATCTGGCTCATGGTCTCAGTCGGCATGCCCCGGCTTCGAACCTGCGACCCATGAGCCTCAGGAATTCGGCTTGGCGCAGGGAGAGCCATTCCGGCCAATGAAGCGCCTGGAGGCTCGAGGAGGTTTCTGGGCTCTGGGAATGAGCGTTTCCCCACCAGGGAGTGGCTGGGGACACAAGTCACGTGCAAGGTACCTAACTGTGCTGCAGTTTCCTCATCTGTAAAAGCGAGAAGAACGGAATCGATGGCTTCTCAAGGCCCTTCCGGGAAATAAACGTTTCTCCATGGAGGATGTTTCTTACCCCCACCCCCCCCACCCCCTTCCCGAGCCCTGACAACCAGGGAAATTGCCTGAAAGCGTCTCGGGACACCATGATAGGTGTGGCAGAAAGGACAAACCCTTCCCGGCATTCTCTGTCAGAGAAGAGCAGAGCCGTTTGGACCTGTTGCAACATCCAGAGAGCAAACAGCGAGATGCGAGAACGGCAGAGGAGGGCCAACGAGGAAAGATTGAGATCTACTTGTGGTTAGAAATACAAACACATTATCATTTCCTCTACACGTTTGGGCAAAGTGGCTGGAAAACGGATGCAGGAACTCTGACACCTTCACCTGCCGAGCCCGGTGGGTTTAGACGGAGAGCTGGGGAGAAGCAGGAGGGGCGGGGGGGGGGGGCAGGGAGAGGACCCAAGGGAGGCTCGTCACTCGGGGGCCAAGGAAGCCCCCTGGGAAGCTCCTGGTCATAAAGGGTTGTCCTAACACAACCTCGCTGGGAACAGGGAGGTGGGACCAACCCCAACTTAGCTATCCTTCGTTCCTCATTTATAAAATGAAGAGTTGGACACGTTAGCCCCTGTGGTCTCATCTAGCTACAATAATCATAATCATAATCCGATAATTAACATATGCTATATTTATGTAGCATTTTACAGTTTGCAAGGAGGCAGCTAGGTGGTGCGTTACATAAAGCATGGACCTAGTCAGGAAGACTCCTCTTCATAAATTCACTTAACCCTGTTTGCCTCAGTTTCCTCATCTGTCAAATGAACAGGGGAAGGAAATAGAGAACCCTTCTAATGTCTTTGCCAAGAAGACCCCCGATGAGGTCATGAAGAACTGGACATGACTAAACAAGGTACTTTTATACATATAAATATGTGTGCATCTCACCAATGTATATGTAATCTCATTTTATCCTCAAAACAGCTCTGGAACGCAACTGTCAATAATATGGAAATAGGTCTAGATCAACAACACATGTAAAACCCAGTGGAAATACGTTATCAGCTGGGGGGGGGGGTTGGTGGAGGAGAGAGAAAGAACATGAATCATGTAACCACGGAAAATTTTTCTATTAAAAAAAAAGAAAAGAAAAACAGCTCTGGAACATAGATGCTATTCTTAATCTCTGTTTTACAGATGAGAAAATTGAAACAGACAATGGCTAAGCGACTTGTTCAAGGTCACACAGCTAGTGTGATTCAAGGGGATTTGAACTCAGGTTTTTCTGAAGCCAAGACTCAGGCTACACCATTATGTCATGCATTGGTCTCTAGAACTGGGCTTCTTCTTTCTTCTTTCTGCCTTCTTCCTTCTTCCTTCTTCCCTCTTCCCTCTATCCTCCTCCTCCTCCTCCTCCTCCTCCTCCTCTTCCTCCTCCTCCTTCTTCTTCTTCCTTCTTTTCCTTCTCCTCCTTCTCCTCCTTGTCCTCCTCCTCCTTGTCCTCGTTTTTAATACTATTTTATCCCTCCTCCATTTACATGTAATTTTTTTTTTAATTTTTAAACCCTTAACTTCTGTGTATTGACTTATAGGTGGAAGATTGGTAAGGGTAGGCAATGGGGGTCAAGTGACTTGCCCAGGGTCACACAGCTGGGAAGTGTCTGAGGCCGGATTTGAACCTAGGACCTCTTGTCTCTAGGCCTGGCTCTCAATCCACTGAGCTACCCAGCTGCCCCCACATGTAATTTTTAAAAAATATTCATTTTTTTAAAGTTTTGAGTTTCAAATTCTCTCCCTCCTTCCCTCCCTCCCTCCTCTCTGAGACAGTAAACAGTCTAAGAAAGGTTTTATATATGCAATCATGTGAAACATTTTCCCACATTAGTCATTTTGTGGAAGAGATGTCAAATTTTTAAAAAAAGAAGACATAGAAAGAAAGTGAAATAGATTATGTTTCTGCCTGTAATCAGGCTCCATCAGTTCTTTCTCAGAGGGCAGATGGCATTTTTCTCATGAGTGTCTGGGATTGTCTAGGATCACTGCATTGCTGAGAACTATGGCTGTTCATCAAAAAAAAAAATTCCTCTCACTGTGTACAATGTTCTTCTGGTTCTGCTCATTTCACTTTGCATCAGTTCATGTAAGTCTTTTCTTTTCTTTTTTTTTAACCCTTACTTCCATCTTAGAATCAATACTATGTATTTGACAGATGAGTGGTAAAGGCTAAGCAATGAGGATTAAGTAACTTGTCCAGGGTCACACAACTAGGAAGTGTCTGCAGCTAGATTTGAACCCAGGACCTCCAGTCTCCAGGCCTGGCTTTCAATCCACTGAGTCACCTACTGCCCCCATGTATGTCTTTCCAAATTTTTCTGAAAATATCCTGTTTGCCATTTCTACTAACACAATAATACTCCATCAAAATCATATACCACTACTTGTTCAGTCATTTCCCAGTTGATAGGCAACTCCTTAATTTTCAGTAGAACCTCTGAGGGGGTTTATGGCCAGATTTTGGGGGTGTCCATGTACTTGTATAAGAAAAATTATATCTATTAAATATAATTGGCTTTCTTTATCATTCTACACATTTTGTTAAAAACATTCTGAGAAAGGGTTGTACTTCACCAGATGGCCAAAAGGGTCCATGACTAAAAACCCTTGTTCTAAATCAATGAGCCACAGCAAGAATTGGGGCAGGACTCTCTTCTCAACCACACACATACATACCCACATATACTTACTTATCAAGAATCTTGGAGAAGGAACAGCTAGGTGACTCAGTGGATAGAGAGCCAGGCCTAGAGACGGAAGGTTCTGGGTTCAAATTGGACCTTAGCTACTTCTAAGCCATGTAACCCTGGGCAAGTCATTTAACCTTGTTTGCCTCAATTTCCTCACCTATAAAATGAGCTGGAGAAAGAAACAACAAACCACTTTAGTATCTTTGCCCAGAAAACTCCAAATGGAGTCACAGTGAGTTGGACACGACTGAACAACTAAATTAATCAATATACTACTTTAAATATATTTAATTAGTTAATTTGTAATTTAATTTAAATTAGTTAAAATATACACTTATTTTTATATATTAATTATATAAAATTAATTTAAATTA
>NW_025389754.1:0-1684 GCF_016433145.1 Gracilinanus agilis | reverse complement strand
CCAGCCATTCTGGATGGCAATTTGGAACTATGCCCAAAGGGCTTTAAAAGACTTGTACAAAAATATTTATAGCCACTCTCTGTGGTGGCAAAAAATTAGAAAATGAGAGGATGCCCTTCGATTGGGGAATGGCTGAACAAATTGTAGTATCTGTTGGTGATGGAATACTATTGTGCTCAAAGGAATGATGAACTGGAGGAATTCCATGTGAACTGGAAAGATTTCCAGGAAGTGATGCAGAGTGAAAGGAGCAGAACCAGGAGAACATTTTACACAGAGATTGATATACTGTGGCACAGTTGAATGTAATGGACTTCTCTACTAGCAGCAATGCAATGACCCAGGACAATTCTGAGGGACTTATGAGAAAGAACGCTATCCACACCCAGAGAAAGAACTTCGGAAGTAGAAACATAGAAGAAAAACAACTGCTTGATTGCATGGGTCGATGGGGATGTGATTGGGGATGTAGACTCTAAATCTAAATGATCACTCCAGTGCAAATATCAATAATATGGAAATAAGTCTTGATTGATGACATGTAAAACCCAGTGGAATTGTGTGTTGGCTATGGGAGAGGGGTAGGAGGAGGGGAAGGAAAGAACATAAATCACGTAATCATGGAAAATGTCTCTTAATCAATTAAACAAAATTTTAAAAATCAAATTAAAAAAAGAATCAATGCTAAGTACCCATTCTAAGGCAGAACTGCAATAAGGACCAGGCAATTGAGGTTAACTGACTTGACCAGGTTGCTCATCTAGGAAGTGTCTGAGGTCACATTTGAACTCAGGACCTCCCATCTCTAGGCCTGGCTCTCTATCCTCTGAGCCTCCAAGCTACCCCCTTTCATGTATCTTTGAACTACATAGCTAGCAGAAGAGAAGAGGAAAAGTAAAGCTAGCAAGTTTTTTAAAAATGACCCAGAGAACCCTGACACACCCAGGGCAAGGTATATGGATGTCCTTTGGTTATCATGGATTTTATGCATTCTCCTCAGTGTCCCTAAAACAATAAACCTCAACATTATTGCTCCCACTCCTTCTCCTTTCCTCTTGTAAAACCCCAGAGGGCTTGAAGTTTGGCCAGAGTCCATCTGACAACTAGGGGAGAGTCTGAACACTTTTTGTAATCAATCATTTAGCAAATATGTATTAAGCTCTTATTCTGGTGCCAGGCCCCATGCCTGGTGATTCAAAGACAAAAGTGCAAACAGTTCCTGCCTTCAAATAACTTTACATTTTGGGCAGAGGATACAAGTTGTCTATATTGAGGCATTTATAAAACAGATACAAAGTAATTTTGTGGGAAGACACAAAAATATGTCCTGCTTCTCACTCATTTTTTTAATCTTCCTCAGTCCTTATCTAGAACATGATGCTCTGCACACAGTGGGTATCTAAAAAAGTTTGTTGAACTGAATTACAAGCAGGTTAGCTTTGAAAACTTTAGGTTGAACTTAGACACTTTAAAAGAAAAGGCAGGGGACAGCTAGGTGATTCAGTGGATTGAGAGCCAAGCCTGGAGGTGGGAGGGCTTGGGTTCAAATGTGACTTCAGACACTTCTTAGCTTTGTGACCTGAACAAGTCACAACCTCCATTGCCTACTCTTACCACTCTACTGCCTTGGTACAGATATTTATTATCCATGCTGAGATTGGAGAGCCTTCCTTCCTTCCTTCCT
>NW_025389753.1:0-6731 GCF_016433145.1 Gracilinanus agilis | reverse complement strand
TCTAAAAATTAAATAATATATATACATTATATTATACAGCCTTCTATCTGTAGCTTGGGGCCAAAAACAAATTAGTTAACTTTTGATCATCCTGGTAATAAACCTCTCTAAACTTAGCTAGCCTGGTTCCAAACAACAGATATGTTAGGGGGGAAGTGTGACATAGTGAATAGAGAGTAGGCCTTAGAATCTGGAAGAACTGAGTTCAAGTCTCGCCTCTGACTCCTTTTGACCATATGAACCCAATCAAATCATGTATTACTCATCCATAAAATAATGGAGTTAGACTTGATATGATCTCATGTATATCATCTGGACTATACTATAAACTATAACTATATGTTAAAGGAAAAATGGACACATAATTCAGAAATGATGAGGAAAGGCACTTAAGAGTAGTTCATTTTCAATTCAATTAAATAAACCTCAGTCACTCACTATACATAAGACAATGTGTGTGCTAAGTCCTGGGGATACAAAGGAAAAAAATAACATATTCATCCTCAAGAAGGATTTTTTATAATTTCCTTTGGGGGAATGAGATGTGTAAACCATTAACTACAAGTTAGATTATAATTAAATGCCTGGGACAAGTTAGGAAACACATGGGATATTCAAGGAGGGAGGGATTACTTTCTTCTTGGATAGTGAGGTTAATAATGGAGACCAGGGAAGGCTCCATGGAGTAGTTAGCATATGACCTGAGCCTTGAAAGAAGGGGGAGGCTTCAATAAATAGAGACAGATAAAAAGATGGATTGATTCTAAATCTGAGCAAAGGTACACAGAAGGGAGAGAGCAGAGCAAAAATGGGGTGGAAAATTAGAATATATGAAAAGGAACCATGTTAATTAAGTGAGACTACAAAGGTAGATTGAAATCAGATTATGGGAGGCTTTGAATACTACACCATGAAGTTTTTATCCTAATTGGAAAGTAATGGAGAGTCACTGGAAAAGAAACTGAGGAGTGATCAGTGATCAGAGCAGTTAATTAGAGAGTCTATTGAAGTCATAGTAGGAAAGGTAGTTTGGAGTGGAGAGATTCTAGATGTAGGGAGACTAGTCCAGAGGCTATTATTGTAATTAGTCGATTAAGATCTGACAAGCTTTGAGCTAGTGTCATGACAGTGGGGTTCAAAAGGAGGGAACTGATGTAAGACAGGTTGTGGAGTTAGAATTGACAGAATTTAGACAACTCATTTGATGTTGGAGGTATATGAAAGAAAGGGAAAAGTTAAGGAAGCTTTGAGCCCCAGGGGCTGGTTAAAAGAGGGGTGCCATTCTCAGGAATAGGAAAATTGAGAAAAACAAGTTTGGAGATCTGAACAGGGAATGATAAGGAAAGAACAGTTTCTCATGATGTGTTATTCTTACACATAATGGACTATTGGCCTTTTTGTGAACAGACTAGATAAGGAATATAGGATAACAGCCATAGTGCTGGAAGTGACACCAGAGGCCATATAATCTAAACCCTTTATTTTACAGATGAGACAGATGCCCAAGAAGGTCATGTGTCCTGTCCAAGGTTACCCAGGTTGCAGGTGGAATCTGAACCCAAATCCTTTAGAACTAGTGCTTTTTCCCCACAGTACTACTCTTGAACAGAGGAACAACTTGTTGTACTGAAGACAGATCAAATACACTTAGCTACTTGCTGATTGATTAATACTTCTCTAGCAACAAACCATAAGTATAGGGTGTCAATTGCTCATGTAGGTTCTAATATATGTGATAATAAGATTAAATCTACCTTGCCCATTCTCAAATCTAATCACCAAAAGTGTAAAACAACTCCACTTAACTCTCAAGTGGGGAGGTCTGTGACCCACATGTGCAAGAATGGGTGACAAATCAAAATTGACTGATTGCCCCCTAGGCAGTCCTAAGAAAAGTGTCTGTTGTGATTGGACACATAAACTAAGAGGAGGGCACAGGAAGTGACGAAAGATATGGCCTGGATAAATTGAAAGAACTTCCAGGGCTCACTCTCTTGGCTGCTCACTTCTTCTTGTGGTGGGTGACTAGGACCTGGAGGAGCTCTGACTGCTGGCTGAGACTCTAGACTAAGTGAGAATGCTGTTAATCTCTCCCTTGGAATTACATGTTGTGAGTGTAAAGACTAAATCTTCCTGGACTTCTCTAAAGAAAGTGCTCTTTCAAAAGAGACTCTGTGACTGAAGCTTCTGCTTCATTCATCTCTGGCCCAACAGCCTTGGGCTCAAGGCTGAGCCTCCTCCAACTGAGGGTTAATTAGATCTGCCTGGGTTGAACAAGGAGGATGGAGCAAATTACTTTGTTAGATTATGTATCCTATCCTATCCTCTCTCTGATTTTCTTATTTTATCTTCTAATTTGTAAATAAACTTCTATAAAAGTCATTTTAACTTGAGGTTATTCTTTAATTTGGGATTGACAATTATTCAATTCCCTGGTGACCAAACCTTTTAATATTCACCCAATCAACACCCCTTTTTACCCCTTACATATAGTACCCCTATCTTTGAAGAAAGTAGAGCACCCAGTCCCTTGTTCTCCTTTCCTGTTCCCCTTCAGGCAAGAATCAGTCTCCTTAAGAGAGGAATGGGCAAGGCTTCTAAGATAGAAAATGCTAAACAATACACAGAGAATCCCTGATCTTTACCAAAGAGAAATTCCTTGAAATATCTAGACAGACAAACTGGAAATCAGAGACTTGGTGGAAGAGCCAACTTTGGAAGTCTGTCTTCCAAAGTATGCTCTCTTTCTCTCAGATTTCCACCTGTGTGTCCCCTCTTCAGATAGGAACCAAGAAGTTTTCTCTTTTCCTTACCTCTCTCACCAACTCTTCCATTCACATATTCAAAAAGCATGGAGTTATCATTCTTTTCACCAATCCAGAATCACATTCCATAAGCAATAAGCTGAAAGTAGTATAGGACATCTCCAATATACTTGGCTGAAAGTTGGGTTACATATATTCTGGGGTATAATGTGCATAGGATTGTATTAGGCACTAAAGATACATAAGCTCTAAGTAAGACATGCTTCTTGCCTTCAGGGATTTATTTGCTATTGCTCAGTCATGTCCTACTCTGTGACCCCATGGACCACCACTATTCATTGGGTGTTCTTGGCAAGGATATTGGAATGGTTTGTCATTTTCTTTTCCAGTGGATCCTTTCATCAGGTAATTAGAGGTTAAGTAACTTGCCCAGGGTTATATAGCAAGGAAGCTTCTGAGGTCAGATTTGAACTTAGGTCTCTATTCACTGAGCCACCTAGATGCCTCAAGGATTCTAGTAGGTATAAATCCTCTTGAATGAGATGAAACAACTCCAATAGAATCTACAAAGCCAAACTAAATAACAAATTAAGATATCATCCAAATAATTCAATTGTTTGAGACATTCAGTCTTATCATATCCACTCAGAGCAGGTTTTTGGAACTTGCAGTATCCCAGTTATTGTTTATGTGCTTTAGTCTTCTCTAGCCATAGGCCTATGCTTGACCATTACACACATGGGGAACTCCAGGAATGTGAATGTACTTGCTACTGAGGGGCATGTGGGTAGGAGGGCTATTCTGGGAATTCAGAACTGTTTATTTCCAACCATGGACTGGAGGGGCTAAGGGAATAAACATTGTCATCCGTGCTGTTTCCCTGAACCAGGAAATTGCGTTGATTCTGAGCCCCAAGCAATAATGTCTAATAAAATGTGTCCTGACCATTTCTAACTTTCTGAGCCAAATAATTCTGCAGGAAAGAGAAGAATAAACTATTTGGTCAATAGTATAAGCAAGGATGACCAAATACTTACTATGATTTGTGATGTATACTTAAAAATCTAAGAGTTGGAAAATACTGCATGGGTCCATCTAGCTTATTTTGTACTTGAAGTGGGAACTCAGTTGACAATCTCATGGACACTAGTCATCTAATCTCTACTTAAATAACTCCATAAATTAGGAGCTTACATCAACCCAGTTAATCCATTCCACTATGTGGCAGCTCTAATCAATTCAACATTTTCCCTTATGATCTAGTGCTATCATTACCAGCAAAGGGATAAATGAAAGCACAAAAGGACCTATCTGTACATAAATATTCATAGATCTTTTTGTAGTGAGGAAGAACTAGAAACTAAGGAGATGCCATCAACTGGAGGATGGTTTAAAAAGAATGATATATATGAGTGCTATGGAATACTATTGTTCTATAAGAAATGACAAAAAGGATAGTTTCATAGGAACATGGAAAGAACTTGAACTAATACAAAGTGAAATGATTAGAACCAAAAGAATTATTTATACAATAGAAACAATACTTTAAAGACAAATGACTTTGAAAGACTTAGGAAGTGATCAATGTTCTAATAACTAACAGTTCCAGAGAATGGATGATAAAGGATCCACTTCATAATAAAGACGTGATGGACTTCAGAGTACAAAATCAGACACCTTTTTGGAAATGACCAATGTTAAAATTTTTTCTGATTGATTATGAATATTTATTATAAGGATTTTGCTTTTCTTATTTTTTTCTTGGTGTGGGGAGTAAGGGAAAGAAAAATGCTGATTAAAATCAAATTAAAAATTAAAAAGAAAATAATAAAAGTAATTTGCTGTAGAAGTTTGGGAATTCATAAAGTCATAGACTTTTAAAGTTGGAAAAGACTTGGAGTTCTTTTAATATAGCCCCACTTATTTTTTAAAAAGTTATGCTTCTTCCTTGAGTTTTCAGTCTCTTACTAGAGAACTACCTACTCATATCCTTCTGGGTTTAAGCAGAGAAGTCAACTTGACATTGTTTCAACTCTACCGTGGAAGTTAGGGAGAGCAATGAGAAAGAAGGAATAACAAATTAAAAATCTGGAAGAACTAACTCTCCCAGGTTCTTTCCTATTATGCCTTTTCCCTTGAAAAATCACATTTTTATTTACTTAGAGCACAAAGATGTTACCTCTAATTTTTCATCATGTCTACTTAATTATTTTATTTGAGTAGCTCTCTAGGGCCCCTATCTAATGAAAAGGTACAATTTTGTTTGCTACAAAATTAAACTCAGCTATTCCAGCCAATATTTTTATCATCATTATTGTTTCAAGATAAATCTCTAGTTAATGAAATTGTGTCTTTTATGATGATTCTGATGATGATGATAAATCAGTGATTGGGGGTCAGAGGGCATAGGTTCTTTAAAAAAAAACAAAACCAAAACCTTTACCTTCTGTCTTAGAATCAATACTATTTATTGGTTCAAAGGCAGAAGAGTGTTAAGGGTTAGGCAATGGAGGTTAAGTGACTTGCTCAGGGTCACATGGCTAGGAAGAGTCTGAGATCAAATTTGAACCCAGGACCTCCTGTCTCTAGGCCTGGCTCTCAATCCACTTAATTATCCAGCTGTCCCCTAGAGGGCATAGATTCTAGATCTAGCCCAGCTAGTAACCAGGTCTGTGATTTTACCAGACACTTCCCTTTCTGGGACTTGTTTCCTCATCTGTGTAGTGAGGAAGGTTGGACTAATTGTTCTTTAGGGTCTTATCCAGATCTAATCTTTTTATGGTTTTATGATTTATTTTTAGAAAGAGAACAAACCAAAAAAAAAATCTAAGATAGTGATTTTTACCTGTTTTTGTGTCATGGACTTCTCTCCTTTGGCATTCTTATGAAACCTAAGGATCCCCTTTTCAAAATGTTTTCAAATGCATAGATTCAAGGGCAAAGGACTACAAAGGAAAACAATAAAATTGAAATAAAGATGTAATTTTTCCCATCCAAGTTCAAGTATCCTATTCCAGGCTGAGAACCCCTGGCCTATCTATCATATCTGTCTTACCTGTCTTTTCCCCCTTTTGTATCTCTAACATGGTGGTTAGCTAGGTGGAGTCTCCAGAGTTAGGCCATATGTGCTAATCTCTATGTTTTATCTGCAACAAGATTTGTCCTGGGCTCATTGCACTGATGTTTCTGGACTCCTCTGAAGAGGAACTAGGTCCCCCAATTCTCTCCTTCATTGTGTTCTCACATGTTCCCCCCAAAGGAAAGTAAATGAATCATTTAATATAAAATATAAATCAATTATGGAAAAGGGGTAAGGGTAGCTAGCTAGCGGCTCATCTTCCTAAGTTCAAATCTGGCATCAGACATGTACTGGGTGACTTGGGACAAGTAGCTTAACCCTGTTTGCCTCAGTTTCTCATCTGTAAAATGAGCTGGAAAAGAAAATGGCAAACCCCTTCAGTATCGCTGCTAAGAAAACCTTAAGTGGGGATGTGAACAGTTGGACAGGATTGAAATGAGTGAACATGTTTATTCCCAATCAGAAAAAGGAATGACTGGAGGATGGGAGGGAACAAGCATATATTAAGAAAGCATCCACTATATGACTGTGCCAGGCACCTTCGTAGTGTCTTACAAATATTATCTCATTTGATAAGCAATTAAGAATCATAGGATGGAAAAGACTGCAAGGGCAGCTAGGTGATGCAGTAGATAGAGTCTAGATTTGGAAAGTTCTGAGTTCAAATCAAGCTTCAAGGATTTAGTAGCTGGGTGATCCTGAGCAAGTCACTTGGTCAAATATGTGTGCGTGTGTATACAAACACACATACATGTTCCATATATACACATATTTTATGTATATGCATACATAATAAAATATATAATAGATGATATATAATAAAAATATAACGTAAATAAATATAAACAAATATATAATATAAAATATATAATACAATATATTTTATT
>NW_025389752.1:0-5198 GCF_016433145.1 Gracilinanus agilis | reverse complement strand
TGTGTGTATATATATATATATATATATATATATATATATATATATATATATAAAACACAATGAATGCAAGTTTTTTTGGGAAATGAGGAAGCTCTATATATTTGGGTCCAGAGACCTTAGGGAAATCCGTAAGTAGGACAACTTGGCATGTTAGCTATGTTTCAAAGGAAACTAAGAATTGGAAGAGGCAGAAGTGATAATGAATTGAATTCCAAGCCACAATGAAGAAGCTAATGGGGTAGAAAGGATTTATTGTGTGTAAAGAATACCAACAAAGAAATATGCCAGTGTCTTAGAGTACACAAAGTGAAATAACATATTATAACTTCAAATAGGTCAGATTATGTATTTCTAGACAGGTACTCATTGTGACAGTGGTTTACATTTGATTCCAGAGCTAATAGTGAGCCAGTGGAAATTTTTGAGTACAGAATTGACTTTCCCTGTGTGTGTGTGTCTGTCTCTCTCTCTCTCTCTCTCTCTCACACACACACACACACACACACACCCCTCACATCTTACATCTCATATCTCATATCTCATCTTTCAGCCCAAGCTTGGTCATTATAATTTCATAGAATTCAGTTTTGATCATTTTGTTCTTATTGTTATTTACTTTGCTTCCCCTCCCCACACCTGGTTCTTCTTATTTTACTCTGGATCAGTTCAGAGAGTCTTTCATGTTTCTCTGTTCTTATTATTATTGTCATTTCTTATATCGCTTATATTGTAGCCATAGAACAGTTTATTAGCAGAAGGAAGAGCAAGATAGCCAAGTGAAAACTCATCTTTGCATATCCTGGCCAGACCTCTGTGGTTCCAGGGAAGCTGCTTTCCTGGATGGCTTTCCACAATGAGATTATGTGTCCTGTACTGTGAGCATCCTTGGGGAAGGTTTTTGGTTTTGGTTTTTCCTTTTTACATTGGCCTGTGTGACAGAGTATGAAAAGAGAACAACTAACTGTTTGGTGAGTCAATGAGGACACATTGGTCCCCACACCCACCAATGATCTACTTAGCACTGGATCAATTTAAGGGTACAAGTAATGTCTCTGACACTAGTCATCCAAAGACATGGAGATGGATAGAGACTAGCCCCTCAGATGTGGGCGTTTGTTCAGAAGCAAGAAACTTGCCATCCAAGTGGAATCAGCTAAGAATTGACAAAGAGAGGGTCGAATAATTGAGAAATAGTAACTCTGCAGGCAAGAGTAAGAAGCCTCTTTTCCTGCTTAGGTGCTTAGGAGCCCAGCAGGTTGTGCATTTCCTTTAAGGTCTGTTACGGACCGACGAATAACCTAAGAGAAACGAGGCAGGACACTATGGCTGCAGAAAAATAGTGCCCTTTAATGAGAGGATAATAAGTTCTTATATAGGGCAAAACCACAAAGAAAAACATGTTTTTACAATATAATTCCCAGGAATAGAGGAGGGAGTTTTTAGCTGACAAGCATTCTTGCGTTACCCGGTACTCCTTACTCCGTCCAGTCCTGCAAGATATCACACAAGACAGTTTGTCATTTGGATGACCTTCAAGACTCTATTTTCAGCCCAGCTACAGGGGAAGAGGAGATTCCTCTCACTACAAAGGTCAAGGTTCTTGATTAAAAGAGCAGGGAAAGAAGGGCCCAATGGTTGGTGTGGTTGTCTTATACATCAAGCATTGCTCTTTCACATAGCAATACAATGAGGAAAAACCATTGGTCAGATTTGGCCTCCAACATTTGTTTTTCTGATTTGTCATTTTCTCAGCCCCTTGGGAAATGAGTCTAGGGGCTCTCAGTAGATACAGAGATCAAAGGGAGAATGAGATCAGTGTGTTTCTGTGAACAGATCTGTGATGCTGTGCTGGCAGCTGCCTGAGGTCTTAGGTACAAGATATACCCCAAAGCTGGGCAAAGATGATTCCATCACAAGGCAGAGTTCTTGGCAACCCCTTCTGAGTCCTTCTTCCTCTTGGGAATGCCTTTGTTAGAAATCACTGGACCCCAACACACAAAGAAATAATGAAAACATACATTCTGCAACAACAGCATGCTTAGTAGGTTCTCAGGCCCCCCAAATAGGGACCAGAACACTTTAGTAAATGGTAGCTTAGGCAAGTGCTGAGCCATCAAAACAGAGAGAGGCTACTTGTATGGATGGCCATAATAAGGCTCCCTTTAATAAAAGCAGAACTAAAGTTGTTGATTATTTCTACTAGCTTTTCAGTTGATTGTCTAGGATTATTTAAGTAGACCATCATATCATCTGCAAAGAGTGATAGCTTAGTCTCCTCCTTGCCTATTTTAATACCTTCAATTTCTTTTTCTTCTCTAATTGCTACTGCTAGTGTTTTTAGTACAGTATTAAATAATAGAGTTGATAATGGGCATCCTTGTTTCACACCTAATCTTATTGGAAAGGCTTCTAATTTATCCCCATTGCATATGATGTTGTTGATGGTTTAAGAGATATACTGTTTATTATTTTTAGGAAAGGACCCTCTATTCCTATACTTCCTAGTGTTTTCAGTAGGAATGGGTGTTATATTTTGTCAAAGGCTTTTTCAGCATCTATTGAGATAATCATGTGGTTTTTGTTGTTTTGCTTGTTGATATGTCAATTATGTGGATGGTTTTCCTAATGTTGAACCATCCTTGCATTCCTGGCATAAATCCCACCTGGTCATGATGGATAATCCTTTTGATCATTTGCTGGAATCTTTTTGCTAGTATTCTGTTTAAGATTTTTGCATCTATGTTCATTAAGGAGATTGGTCTGTAATTTTCTTTCTCTGTTTTTGATCTACCTGGCTTAGGAATCAGTACCATATTCGTGTCATAAAAAGAATTTGGTAAGACTCCTTCTTTGCTCATTATATCAAATAATTTGTATAGTATTGTGATTAATTGTTCTTTGAATGTTTGATAGAATTCCCTTGTGAATCCATTAGGCCCTGGGGATTTTTTCTTAGGGAGATCTTTGATGGCTTGTTTAATTTCTTTTTCTGATACTGGATTACTTAAGTATTCTATTTCTTCTGCTGTTAACCTAGGCAATTTATATTTTTGTAAATATTCATCCATATCACCTAGATTGCTAAATTTATGCCATATAATTGGGCAAAGTAGTTTTTAATGATTGCCTTAATTTCCTCTTCATTAGAGGTGATATCTCCCTTTTCATCTTTGATAGTATTAATTTGGTTTTCTTATTTCCTTTTTTAAATAGATTTACAATTACTTTGTCTATTTTATCTGTTTTTTCAAAATACCAGCTTCTACTCTCATTTATTAATTCAATAGTTCTTTTACATTTGATTTTATTAATTTCTCCTTTGATTTTTAGTATTTCTAATTTAGTTTTCATCTGAGGATTTTTAATTTGTTCATTTTCTAGTTTTTTAAGTTGCATGCCCAATTCATTAACCTCTGCCCTCCCTAATTTATTAATAATATATGCAATCAGTGATATCAGTTTTTCCCCTTAGAACTGTAAGAGGGAGATTTTAGGTATTTTATAGATATGTACTTAAAGTGTGGCCACCAAGAATCAATAATTCAGATTGATTTCACAATTAAATAGACCCAAGTCAGGATCTGGTTTAAGGTAGTTTATTTACAATTATGAAGGTAAAAGGTAGGGAAATAGAGAAAGGGAGAGGCTAGTCCAGACCTGCAGAGGCCTGGATGGAAAGAGAGGGTTAAAACGCTAATTAAACTAGGCTACAAACCACAAGACCTTAGCAATCAGAGAGGCTATAAGCCTACTTAAGGCAGAGTTTGGAAATGCCAAGGAAGTCAGCCTAACTTACCCACTTGACAATTCAGAGTAGAAGCAGTCTGAGGTCTCAGCTGAGAACCTTCAGCATCAAGTTCAAAGCTGGAACTGCCTCAACAGGAAGTAACCAACATACTTCAAGAGATTGTGTCTCATGTCACTTCCTGTGGGTCCACCTCTAATTCAAGTGGACAAAAGGCAGCCTCTACACAGATTTGGACTGCCCAAACTGCAGTCCCTTGTTCTTGATTTGTTACTTACTGTCAAGTGTAGGTAACTCATCTCCCCTCCCCAGTAAAGGAAGTGGGGATGATATTATCTCTGGTCAGTAGAATTTTGACTATGAATGGGCTAGAGCTAATTCCATTTACATAGAACTTCTTTGGCTGCATCCCATAGGTTTGGGTAAGATGTCTCATCTTTGTCATTGTCTTCAATGAAATTATTGTTTCTGCGATTTGTTCTTTCACTAAATTATTTTGTAGAATCATATTATTTAATTTCCAATTAGTTTTTGCTTTTCCTCTCCTGAATAGAGGGCAAGGGTGGAGGTAGTCCAGGGTTGGAGTTTGGCAAGTGATAACTGTAAGACAAAGGTAGGACATTCAAAGATGAGGAAAGGATAAGATAAAAATGGCTAACTATAGGGTCAGATTTTGAAAAGAGGAAAGAGAATCAGATCAGTAATGACAACCTAGGAAAGTAGGGATAGCAGAGCTATCAGGCACTTCACCTGCAACTCCATCATAAGAGGAAATACATATTAAGTAAATTGGCCATCACATAGCTAGCAAGGGGGAATGTCTGGATTCATACCTTCGCATGGAACATTGGGAAGAGCACTGAGGTCAGAAGACTTGGATTCAAATCCCGCCTGTAATGCTTGCCAACTGTGTGACCTTGAGCAAGTTACTTAATCTCATTGAACCTCAGGTTCATCATCTGTAAGATGAAGGGGATTGGAGTAGAATGCCTCTAACCTCTCTTCTAACTCTAAATCTATAACCCAATACTTCTAACTCTAAATGCAGTGCTCTTTCTAATGCACTCGCCAGAAGCCCAGCATGTGTAGCCTGCTGCCTTCTCTTACTGGCAATGTGACCAAAGACAAGTCATTTGGTCTTTCTGGTCCTCAATACCTTCTTCTTTAAAACAAAAAAATAACATATGCACTTCACAGGCGGGCGTTTCAAGAGTGAAATGGATTAATAGTTACAAAGCATCTTCTAACTATGAGGCACTATACAAATGTAAGCTCTTATTATTATCACTCTCCCTTGGCAGCTTTATTTTCATTTTCCTAGAGAAGCAGAAAGGGAGGAGTTCTCCCCTCTCTCAACTATAAATGAAAACGAAAACCCCATTTAGAGAAGTCACTCCTCTGGGTAAGTGGAGCTGACCAATTATGAGACCCACACATGTGGCTTTTCGATTAG
>NW_025389751.1:0-3740 GCF_016433145.1 Gracilinanus agilis | reverse complement strand
ATATATATATATTTAAACTTTTTTTTAATTAGAGCAACTGGTTTTTCCTTTTTCTCATCTTGAACTGGAAGTACATATATAATCATAATTTATCTTTTTTATAAGCTTAATGCAAATACCTGAGCCTATAGGACTGTGATTTAAATGCCTCTCTGATTCCAGAAGGGCATATAAAAGCCATTAATTCATGCTAAAGAAAGCACATGGTCAGAGACTTAACTGACAAAAATCTACATGGATTGCAGAGTTCTATGCCAATACTTTAGGGCTTGGAAATTGGGGTTTGAGACCTAGAGTCCCAGTCTTTTCTAAAACTTTAGAGGACGTGGGTCCCCTCGACTTAGATTCCTAGAAAGCACCTAAGATTGGTTATTTATTTGACTCACTTCCCTGAAAAGCTGATGGTAAATCAGATCAGAGAGAGACATTTCCTTTAGTCCTGGCCCTGAATGGGTAATTGCAAACTACTGAATTCACTTTAATTAGACCTTCATTCAAAGGTCTAAGTTTATTTTCCCTAGATGTTTTGCACATTTTACATTTCACTCTCAAGTGAATTTTCTCTTTTTTTCTTGAATTTTATTCTTTTTATTTTGCCATCCTTAGCTGACCTTAGATACCCCTTTTAAGAAAAAAAGGTGTGTTTAAAATTTACTTCAGGGGGATGTCTGTTAAGTTTTTTAAAATTCGATAATATCAAAATATATGTATATTTAACTCTTTTAGGAGTAATTTCAGGAGGAATTGTATAAATCTTAGAAGAAAATATATGTCTTATAATATATAATGTAAAGTTTAAATTCTTTTGAGAATAATTTCAGGATAAGGATCTTGCCATCTCCCAAGAATCCAGACGATGAACCTGTTTGGTGAAGATACCATGAAGATGTCTGAAAAGCCTTCACTGTACCATGAATACCAAATTTGAACTTTGGGGTGCAGTTGATTGAACTATGGGCAGTGGAAATTGAGTTGAATGCAATTTGTTCTAATAGTACACTGTTATACCAATAGGGAACTGCCCCCAAATTGGTTTTTTGTCAATGCGGCTACTTTTATCAATTTGTTTATTCATTTCTTTTATCCCCCAAATTCCTAAATTTTTAGAAGTTGTCTATTTTTACAGGTCCAGAGAAGGAAAAGTGCTAACCTTTTTTTTGCCGGACCTCAGGGGGAATTTTAAAAGTGAAATTTGGGAAATGCCATCTAAAAGTATATATATATATATTTTTTATGGACATGTGGGAGACTTTGAAACTACATTTCCCATGATTCCTTGTGGTAGACAAAAAGTGGGATGATGTAAGAGAAGGGATATAAACTCCTTTAGTGACTTTGAACTTCCTCTTTAGCTACTGGGCTCAGGAGGAGAGGGAAGGTAATTATGGCTGAAGCAGCAGTTTTGAATTCTTACAAGGGCATGGTATAATGACTTTATCTATCAGCATGGCTTTAATTAAAATACTAATTTCTATATTTATATCAGCCTTTATTATTTTTAATCTTAATAATGGGGATAAATTAGAAGCCTTTCCAATAAGAGCAGGAGTGAAACAAGGATGCCCATTATCACCTATATTATTCACCATAGTACTAGAAACACTAGCAGTAGCAATTAGAGAAGAAAAAGAAATCAAAGGTATCAAAATAGGCAAGGAGGAGACTAAGCTATCACTCTTTGCAGATGATATGATGGTATACTTAAAAAATCCTAGAGAATCAACTAAGAAACTTATAGAAATAATCAACAACTTTAGCAAAGTTACAGGATACAAAATAAATGTACATAAATCATCAGCATTTCTATACATTTCCAACACATTAGAGCAGCAAGAGGTAGAAAGAGAAATACCATTTGAAATTACCCTCGACGATATAAAATACTTGGGAATCTATCTACCAAAACAAACACACCAATTATAGGAAAACAACTACAAAACACTTTCCAAACAAATAAAACTGGATCTAAACAACTGGAAAGCCATTGCTTGCTCATGGTTAGGACAAACTAACATAATAAAAATGACCATTCTACCCAAATTAATTTACCTATTTTGGGCCATACCTATCAAAGTACCCCAAAACTTCTTTACTGAATTAGAAAAAACTATAACAAATTTCATTTGGAATAACAAAAGATCAAGAATATCAAGGAAAATAATGAAAAAAAATGTGAAGTAAGGGGGCCTAGCAGTACCAGATATTAAACTATACTATAAAGCAGCAGTCATCAAAACAATATGGTACTGGCTAAGGGACAGAAGGGAGGATCAGTGGAATAGACTTGGGGTAAATGACATCAGCAAGACAGTGTATGATAAACCCAAAGAGCCCAACTTTGGGGATATGAATCCACTATTTGACAAAAACTGCTGGGAAATTTGGAAAACAATATGGGAGAGATTAGGTTTAGATCAACATCTCACACCCTACACCAAGATAAATTCAGAATGCGTGAATGACTTGAATATAAAAAGGAAAACTATAAATAAATTAAGTGAACACAGAATAGTTTACTTTCCAGATCTTTGGGAAAGGAAAGAATTTAAAACCAAGCAAGAGTTAGAGAAAATTACAAAATGTAAATTAAATGGTTCTGATTATATTAAGCTAAAAAGCTTTTGTACAAACAAAAACAATGTAGTCAAAATCAGAAGGGAAACAACAAATTGGGAAAAATCTTTATGACAAAAAACTCTGACAGGGGTCTAATTACTCAAATATACAAGAAGTTAAATCAATTGTATAAAAAATCAAGCCATTCTCCAATTGAAAAATGGGCAAGAGACATGAATAGGCAATCCTCAGGTAAAGAAATCAAAAGTATCAATAAGCACATGAGAAAGTGTTCTAAATCTCTAATAATTAGAGAAATGCAAATCAAAACAACTCTGAGGTATCACCTCACACCTAGCAGATTGGCTAAAATGAAAGAAGGGGAGAGTAATGAATGCTGGAGGGGATGTGGCAAAATTGGGACATTAATGCATTGCTGGTGGAGTTGTGAAATGATACAACCATTCTGGTTGGCAATTTGGAACTATGCTCAAAGGGCTATAGAAGAATGCCTGCCCTTTGATCCAGCCGTACCATTGTTGGGTTTGTACCCCAAAGAGATCATAGATAAACAGACTTGTACGAACATATTTATAGCTGTGCTTTTTGTAGTGGCAAAGAATTGGAAAAGGAGGGTATGTCCTTCAATTGGGGAATGGCTGAACAAATTGTGGTATATGCTGGTGATGGAATACTATTGTGCTAAAAGGAATAATAAACTGGAGGAGTTCCAGGTGAACTGGAAAGACCTCCAGAAACTTATGCAGAGTGAAAGGAGCAGAGCCAAAAGAACACTGTACACAGAGACTGATATACTATGGTAAAATCGAATGTAATGGACTTCTGTACCAGCAGCAATGCGATGACACACAGACAGCTCTGAGGGATTTATGGTAAAGAACACTACCCACATTCAGAGGAAGATCTGCAGGAGAGGAAACATGGAAGATAAACAATTGCTTGAATGCGTGGGCTGAGGCGGACATGATTGAGGATGAATACTTGAAACAACCACACCAATGCAACTACCAACAATTTGGAAATAGGTCTTGATCAAGGACACATGATAAAACCAGTGGAAATGTGTGTTGGCCATGGGTGGGGGAAACGTGGGACGTGAAGAGGAAAGTAGGAGCATGAATCATGTAACCATGTTAAAAATGAATATTAATAAATGTTTAAAA
>NW_025389750.1:0-3460 GCF_016433145.1 Gracilinanus agilis | reverse complement strand
TATTAATTTCTGGTTTTTCTGGAAGACCAATTATTCTCAAATTGTCTCTTCTAGACCGGTTTTCTTGGTCTGTCACTCTCTCATTGAGATATTTCATGTTTCCTTCTATTTTTTCAGTCTTTTGACTTTGTTTTATTTGTTCTTGTTGTCTTGAGAGATCATTAGCTTCTAGCTGCTCAATTCTAGCCTTTAGGGACTGGTTTTCAGCTATAATCTTTCGGTTTTCGGCTATGATCTTTTGGTTTTCAGCCATAATCTTCTGGTTTTCGGCTATAAGCTTCTGGTATTCCTTTTCAATCTGGTCATTTCTGGTGTTCAATTTGCTTATCAGTTCATTTGGTTTCTGAGCCTCACTTTCCAGTTGCAAGATTCTACCTTTTAAACAGTTATTTTCTTGCCAGATCTCTTCCATTTTCCTCAAAATCTCAGTTTTGAACTCTTCCATAGCTTGTGAGGAGTTTTCCTTATTTGAGGAGGGTCCAGATGCTTGTTTGTTCTCCTCCTCTGTTTGCTCGGTTGTCTGGATTTTCTCTGTGTAAAAGTTGTCGAGTGTTAAAGGCTTCTTTTTCTTGTTATTAATCTTTCTCTTCTGAACTTCCTGAGACTGGGTAGCCATCGTTAGCCCAGCAGCTTCTCAGGTTTATCCTCGCACTCAAGGTCTGTCCGTGGTCTTTTGGCTCCTGAGGTCTGAGTTCTGTTTTTTTCCAAGGTCAAGCCCCCTGGTGGACCCCCTTGCTTGATCCTCTGCTGGAGGTTTCTTTACAAGTCTCAGGGCACTGCTTCCACAGGCGTATACCCTTCTGCACTGGTTCCCCACTCAGGGTTTCAGAGCTTTAGCTCGTGGCTGTGTCTGCCTCCACCCACCCCTCCGCCCGCGCCTTCGCTTTGAGACCGCGCTCTGCGCCCTGCGTCTGCTCTCTGCAGCCTGCTCCCGTGTTCAGATTTTACGTGCATTTGTTAGCTTTTTGGGGTCCTAAATCTTGCTGCTCTCAGGAACAGGCCCCGGAGCTGCCAATGACTCAATGGGTGCCCCAAACTTGCTCTGTTTCTTTTTGGCTGGCTTCAGCGCTATAGGTGTTGTGTGTGGAGAGGGTGGGGGTGGGGTGGTTGCTCAGCCCGCGATTTAGTGAGAGCTGTTTCACCCCTTTATAGCATGGAAATGCCTCGATTCCATGTACCTTCCACGCTGTGCCCTGTTGTGGGGTTCCTCCGTTCGTCTGGACTTGTTTTTATGTCCCCTTGAGGAGTTTTGTGTGTTTTGGTCAGGAGAGGTTAAGAGCTGCTTCTTACTCTGCCGCCATCTTATCCCGGAAACCCACTTTTCTGAGTTTTGACTAAAGTTTAGACTCAGAGACTGGAAAACTATTGTCACTCAACTAATTTTGTTATACAAATTGAGGTTATGGACAAAAATAAAAAATCTTTTTAGTAATAGGATATTTCCTGAGGTCTAGAAGGTCAAGTTATAAGACTCTTACTGTCTATGTGACCTTGGGCAAGTCACTTAACCCTGTTTGCTTCTGTTTCTGCATCTATAAAATGAACTGGAAAAGAAAATGACAAACCACACCAGTATTTTTGCCAAGAAAACCCCAAATGGGATCATGAGGAATCTGACACCACTGAAAAATGACTCATGCATTGTTAGCTATTTGTGAGCTACTATGGTAGGCACTGAGGATATAAAGAAAAATAAACCCCTCAAAAAAGTACCTACTATCAAGGAACTCAAAATCTAATAGGTGAGACAACATGCAAATAATTATATACAAACAAGATATAGAAAGGATAACTTAGAGATACTATTAGATGGAAGGAAGACATTTTCCTCCAAGTGTGACTCTAGGCAAAACACTTAAACTCCAACTGCCCTAACCCATCTTCTGCCTTAGAAATGATACTTAGAATTATTTCTAAGATAAAAGGTATGGGTTTAAAGAAAATTAGATGGAAGGTACTAACATTAAGGTAAAAAATAATTCAGTTCATATTGATTCAGTTCAATTGATAGTACATGCATAGCCCAAATTAAGTTGCTTACCATTTCTAAGAGCAGGGAGGGAATGGAGGGAGATAATTTGTATCTTACAATTTCAGAAAACTTTTGTGGAAAATTCTTATTACATGTAATTGGAAAAATAAAATACCTAATAAAGTACCAAATAATAAATAAATATTGATGTTTGATGTGATAACCTCAGTCTAAATTTCTCTCTTAATGTATTTCAATGTAACAGAGTGTCAGAGTAGTAGAAATTCTGAGTTCCTAAAATTTGTTTTTGGCGGAATGCAACCTTTTTTTTTAACCTTTACCTTCTGTCTTGGAGTCAATACTGTGAATTGGCTCCAAGGGAAAAGAGTGGTAAGGGTAGGAAATGGGGGTCAAGTGACTTGCCCAGGGTTACACAGCTGGGAAGTGGCTGAGGCCAGATTTGAACCTAGGATCTCCCGTCTCTAGGCCTGGCTCTCAATCCACTGAGCTACCCAGCAGCCCTGGTGGAATGCAATCTTAAAAGTTTAATACAGGGGCAGCTTGGTGGCTCAGTGGATTGAGAGACAGGTCCAGAAACAGGAGGTCCTGGGTTCAAATTTTGCCTCAGACACTTCCGAGCTATTTTACCCTGAGCAAATCACTTAATGCCCATTGCTTAGCCCTTACCGCTTTTCTCAGAGTCTGGCTTCTGTTCTGACACTTATTCAACAAATTATTTCATTTTCCTAGGCTTCAGCTTGGTAATCTATAAAATGGAAATAATATTTTGTACTCACAGGGTTGTTGTGCTGATCAAGTAAGACAATGTATGCAAAATGTCTTTTGACCTAAAAAGCACAATACTGAAACAATTTAATTAATAAAAATAAGAAAATTAAAGAAAAATATGAATCACAGGGATTCAATAAAAATGTTAATTAAAGATTATGTCAAATAGAAATGCCAGCAGTTGCCCAAAATAACATTCTTTCTTTTCTTAAATAGAATTTATTGTGATTAATACACGTAGATGTAAAGGTTTGAATCACATCAAAGTATGTCAGGAGTATAGATAAACAGGTTACTCATCACTGATTCACAATTAAACAGTCATTGAAAATTCACAGCAGAACCAGTCTCAGTTGCTGCATACCTGTAATTCTCTCCACCCAGGAGGCTTAGTCTAGTGGATATTGTGAACTTGAGAATTCTGAGCTGCAGTGCATTGTCTGACAGTATCTCAGTTCCTTGGAAGGCAGAGGCCAATAGATTGCCTAAGGAGAGGCAATCTAGACCAGGCAGAAAATAGAGCAGATCAAAGCTCAGTAGTGGGAATAAGGTTGAATACAACCACTGTATATCTGATGGGGGGGGGGGGAGGCGGGAGGGAAGAGGAAAGGAAGGAAGAAAGGAAGAAGAAGGAAGGAAGAAAGGAAGAAGGAAGGAAGAAAGGAAGAAGGAAGGAAGGAAGGAAGGAAGGAAAGAAAG
>NW_025389749.1:4772-5993 GCF_016433145.1 Gracilinanus agilis | reverse complement strand
TCCCCAGCCTGTCCTGCTCCCACCTCCTCAACCTGTCCAACCCACCCCTCAGCCCCTCCTACAGATATTCAGGGATACAGCTATTGCTACAGGAACACTATTTCCTTTACGAGAAGTACCTACTTTTAATACTGAAGGAGACCTGGTATCTGTAAGACACTTTACTCCCTTCAGCCTTGATGATTTAGATGGATTGAAAAAGAATATGCCTAGTTTTGAAAAAGACCCAGTTTTAGTTTTAAGAACATTAGAAAATATATTTGATACTTATGACCCTACTTGGCAGGACGTTGAAAATGTTTTAGGAGCAATTCTGACACATGGTGAGAAAGAGAGGATCATAAATCGGGCCAATCGTAATAAAAGTAAAGACTCACCTAACTGGCCCCATACAAATCCAAAATGGAATTACAACTCTCCAACAGATATTAAAAAATTACATGATGGCAGGCAAGCATTATTAACAGCTATAAAAGCTTGTGCTGACACAGGATACATGTGGGACAAATTTGAAAAAATTAAACAGCGTGCCGATGAAACTCCGTCCCATTTTATGGACAGACTGATTGAGGTTGCAAGGATATATATGGACCTTGACTTAACCGTAGAACGGGAAGTAAAACATGTACGTAGACAATTTGTTAAAAATTCCTGCAAAGTAGTCAAAGACTATTTTAAGACTCATTGCCCAAATTGGGATAAAATGGGCCTTGAGGAATTAAGGAAGACAGCATCTTATGTTTTTAGAAGCCAAGAACAGGAGGATGATACTGACTCGATAGATGGTTTAAAAGCAGAAATCAAAATGCTAAAAGCAAAACAAAAAAATAAAGGAGAGATTATAGCCCCTCTCCGAGGATCTAACAATCAGCCTGTTTTCTGTTCCTTTTGTGACAAAAAGGGCCATAAAATGAGGGATTGTAGGACTTTTTTAAGACTATTCGAGAATAATACACAGCCAACAGATAACTATAGGAATAACAGAAACAGAAATAGTAATAATAATGATGATGATTCCAGGAATAGCAATTTTAGGCATGATAGAAATGCTAAAAATAAACCTCGGGATGATGATAGCTCATACCAAATGACCCCACAACAGTATATCTCAAGTGGAGCTCGCCCCCGAACTAATCAGGGTGCTAATGCCCCTCAGGGGGGTGCCCATGGAGCCCAAGCATCTTTATGAAGGTGCGTGGGGGGAGGGACGGCTTTGGAATC
>NW_025389749.1:0-4674 GCF_016433145.1 Gracilinanus agilis | reverse complement strand
TATCCCTATACATTCCCCCCCAAATAGTAAGGAACCTTATGTAACCCTAAAAGTGGGTAATTCATGTTATGGTTGTTTATTAGATACTGGGGCTTCAAGATCAGTACTGGTAAGCAAACCAGATGTAAACTGTAATTCTATTGGCTCTCTAAACGTAGTAGGGGTATCAGGAACATCTCAAAAGGTCCCAGAACTTTCTCCTCGTATGGTAAGCCTTGGACCTTTATCAATAGAACACTCCTTTCTTTTAATGCCTGGATCCCCCACAAATTTACTGGGAAGGGATCTATTATGTAAACTTAGAGCCACAATAATTTGCAATCCAGATGGTTCTATGTCACTGGAATTGCCAGAGGACTCTTTAAACCTACTCCCTGTACTTCTTTCAGAAGAGCAGGAAGTAAAAGAGCCTTCCATTTTTAAAATCCCAGATGATATTCCAGAGTCTCTATGGGCTACATCTTCTACTGATGTAGGCCTACTTAAATCAGCTGTACCTGTTCAGATTAGAACAAAAGGAGGACCAGCTCCCTCCATTCCTCAGTACCCCTTATCAAAAGAAGCCATTGAGGGAATTACCCCAGTGATAAATTCACTTATTGAGCAAGGAATAATAATCCCGTGCAAGTCAGAATATAATACACCTATTTTACCTGTCAAGAAGCCGAAATTAGGCCCAGATGGAAAACCCCAATATAGATTTGTTCAGGATCTAAGAGCTATAAACAATCATGTTATAAAGAGACACCAAGTGGTTTCAAACCCAAACACAATTATTTCTTCTATTCCCAGCACAGCCACTTACTTTACGGTCGTGGACCTGTGCTCAGCCTTTTTCTCAATTCCCATTCATGAGAATTCCAGACATATATTTGCCTTTACCTGGAATAATTCTCAGTGGTCCTGGGGGCGTCTTCCCCAGGGTTTCTGCGAGAGCCCGTGTATTTTTGCACAGATTTTGAGCCAAGATACAGAAAATATAATATTTAAAAATAGTAAATTGATTAAATATGTAGATGACTTGCTCCTGGCTTCACCTGATGCTGAAACATGCCAGGAAGATAGTAAACATCTTCTTTTAGAGTTACATAAAAGAGGACATAAAATAGCAAAAGAAAAAGTGCAGTGGTGTCTCCCCAGAGTGGAATATTTGGGGTTCATCTTGACAGCTGGTGCACGACATATATCCCCTAAGCGCATTGAAAATATTCAAAAATTGAGCAATCCTACCACTAAAAAACACTTAAGAGCAATCCTAGGAGCAACAGGTTTCTGCAGACAATGGATCCCTTGCTATGGGGAGATTACTAAACCCCTTATAGCATTAACAAAAGATTCAGTCCCTGAACCACTTAAATTAGAGCCAGAACACAAGTTAGCTCTATCGAATTTAAAACAAGCTATTCTGTCTGCTCCTGCTCTAGGCATCCCAGATTATAACAAACCATTTACTTTATATGTACATGAGCGTAGAGGAGTAGCTTCAGGTGTTTTAACCCAAACTTTGGGACCATACCAGCGTCCAATTGCTTATTATTCAGCTCAGCTAGACCCTATAGCTGCAGGTGCACCACCATGCCTTAGAGGTGTAGCTGCCACAGCTCTGTTAGTGACGAAAACTGTTGATCTAGTATTGGGATGCCCATTAACAATTATGTGCCCACATGAAGTGGAAGCATTACTGCTAAGACATAGAACACAGGCATTTTCTGATCAGAGAATTACAAGGTATGAAATAACCTTGCTAAATAATGAAAATATTACTTTAAAACGTTGTACAACCCTTAACCCAGCCACCTTACTTCCAGATTTACCAGTTTCGGAAGAACCTTTACATAATTGTGAAACACTAGTGTCCATGGCTGAAAAGCCTCGAGACGATCTCCTGGACACTCCTTTAGAGAATCCTGATCTAGTTTTATTTACTGATGGCTCTTCATTTATGAGGGATGGCATACGCTACACTGGAGCTGCTGTAGTTACAGAATTTAACACTGTATGGTCAGCTTCACTGCCCTCAAATCTAAGTGCTCAAGCCGCAGAACTCATGGCTCTAAAACATGCATGTATAATTGCCAAAGATAAAAAGGCTACAATTTATACGGATTCTCGATATGCATTTGGAATATGTCATGCAGTGGGTATGTTATGGCTCCAGAGAGGATTTTTAACCTCAGCTGGAAAATCTATAGCTAATGCAAAAATTATTAATGAAGTTCTTTCTGCTCTACAGCTACCTAAAGCCCTAGCTGTAGTTCACTGCTCTGCTCATACAGGTGGCACTGACCCTGTCTCTAAGGGAAATAATCGGGCAGATATTGCTGCAAAGCTAGCAGCAATAGAAGGGCCTGAATTAATTTTAACATTAACAACCACTGATGACTTAAATTTATCACTTTCCTATGATGAGAAGGAAATAACAAAATGGAAGCAGAAATTTAAAGCCAAACAGATAAATGGAGTATGGGTGTCCTCTGAAGGAAAACCCCTGCTCCCTAGACACTTTTATCGCCAAATTTGCCAATCTATTCATAAAAATGGTCATTTTGGTACCCAGGGCATCGTGGACTCTGTTAAGAGAGTATGGATAGCTCCTGGCATAACCACTATAGCCTCTAAAGTGTGTGCAGCTTGCCCTACTTGCCAAGCATATAACCAACACGCCTTTCGTGGCAAGGCTTTTGGTGGGCGTCCATTAGCTTACACACCTTTTGAGCACCTACAAATTGATTTCATAACAATGCCAAAGGCTGGACAATATAAATTCTGTCTGGTCATAGTGGATCAACTGACCAGGTGGCCGGAAGCATTTCCTACTGCCCGAGCCACGTCAGCCTTTGTTGCCAAGGTGCTTTTAAAAGAAATTATTCCTCGTTTTGGTCTGCCTGCACGTATTGACTCGGACAGAGGGAGTCACTTTACTGATTCAGTTTTATCTGAAATATATTCATGCCTGGGGATAACTCCAAAATTCCATGTACCATATCACCCCCAGAGCTCAGGCCAAGTTGAACGGATGAACAGAGAACTTAAAACCATGATTGGCAAATTATGTACTGAGACACATCTAAAATGGCCTGAAATTCTCCCTCTAGCTCTATTTTATCTTAGAAGCAGACCTAGGGGAGATCTACACATCTCACCATATGAGATGCTTTTTGGACATCCTCCTATACAGGCTAAACCTTTTTCTCCTGCATATACATCACTATTAGGAGGAGATACTTCTATTGCTTCCTATATACAGGAATTGCAACACAGACTGCGTGAACTCCATGAATCTGGAACTGCAGTACAAGCAGGACCAATAGACTTTTCACTTCACGACCTGAATCCAGGAGACAAGGTGTATATAAAGAACTTCCAGCGCACGGGGGCAACCCAGCCTTCGTGGGATGGGCCGTTTGAAATTTTAATAACCACCCCAACAGCTATAAAGATCGGAGAAAAGGACTCTTGGATTCATTGCTCACATGTAAAGAGGGCATCTTCTATTGAACCTGATTGACTGTTTCCTGTTACCTGCATTGGAGATAACAGTTCATGGACTCATGGATGTTAATTTGGAATCATTGGTTTGTCTTGATTCTTTCCCTGATTTTATTCTAATTTCTTATTGATTTCTTAATATCTTTTAATAGAATAATTGATATTTTTTTTTGTCTTTTTTCTATTTCTTGTACTTGAGTACATATAATCACTTAATTTTTTCATTTTTTGCAATGCTATAATTTTAATATATATATAATTGCTGTAATATTAAGGCTTACTCACAAGGTTTAGACTCCAAGAACTTGCCATATATTGTTAAATGTTATGGGACTGTGATTAATGATTCTGTCTAATTCCAGGAGAAGGGAACACATGAGCCATTAATGGTGCTAAGGAAAGCACAAGGTCATGAGGACCGACCGACAAATCCAATGGGATTTCTGAGAACATCTGCACAGTGCCAAGGAGCACGAGGTTAAAGAGATCACACATATACAGGTGGGATTGAGGTACTCCCACGCCAACACTGAGGACTTGAATCAGTGTAAGAATCGAAGCTGCGACGCTTAACATATGTTAAGACGTAGGACTCTCCGAACTACACTGCCAGTCAGGTACCACAGGTTGGCTATTATCTGGCTCACCCATATACTCCTGAGAATGAAGGGAATGACAGACGCTTCCCTTGCATTAAAATCTGGTCCTTTTTTCTCTCTTATAGAATGGCAACTTCCTGTAGTCTTAGCTGCAAATGGGTAAGTGCAGTATTACTGCATTGTATCCTACAGACTAGCAGGTTGGAAATTATAATTGATTAGACCCTAATACAAGGGCCTGTTATAAATTTTATTTTGTTTTCTTCAAAATTTTTTTATGTACATAACTTTTGATATTTTGATTTTAATGTTTTTTTTTTTCAAAAGCTTCAATTTCTTCTATTTGATTTTTTTTATTTTTTCTTTTCTTTTTCTTTTGAATTGACTCATGCAACCCCATGACTCAACTGTATATATTGAGCTGATCTGGGTATTTCTTTCTAAATACCCACGTCAGGGGGGATTGTATTTTATAAAATCCAAGATTAATCGTATTTTATTATATCCAAGATTTAATTTTTGGTTTTGTTTGAGAAAATTCTCAGGGAAAGAAACTTGCTGATTCCTTAAATCCAGAGAATGAACT
>NW_025389748.1:0-6915 GCF_016433145.1 Gracilinanus agilis | reverse complement strand
CTTCATATCCAACTACACTTCTATCTATCTGTCTGTCTGTCTATCTATCTATCTTGTAAATAGTTTTTGCAAGAAGCCATCTTGGGCAAATAGTTGCCAGTTGATAGTTCAGATTTTGGAATTCCCTGAATTGGCATGAGCTGGCATGAGATTGGAAAAGAGCGTTAGAGTACCCCATATAAATATGAGCTCAGCCCTAAACCAAGGAACTCAGTATTGAGTTATTGGTAGGTGGATAGGGTGGTAGGAAAATCTCTCCAGCCAAACCTAGAAGCTGCACCATAAGCTTGTATTAGCTGGTCCTATCTAGGGTCAGTTGCTCAGATCTGATAGTCTCATCATCTGCTATCAACTAATATTTACCATCATCAATCAAATCATTTCATCAGTAACATCAAGAAACCATCATTGAATATCAATCATCATTTGTAACCAGCCAAGTTCAAGTTTATCATTTCTCACTTAAAGCTTAGCTTAGGCTACCGAGTCAACAACTGTGTCAGGATTCTGTTTAGGCTTTCCCTCTGGGGAAGGCCAGAAGACTAACTAACTAGTTTAGTTCAGTTTATCCTCAACCATTTTTCCTGACCCAACTTCCCTCATTCCTTAACCATCCTTGAGTTATCCCAGTTAAAGTTAATTAAATTAGTTTACCTGAATATTCAAGATCTGTCTACTGGCTTGTTACTCCTGCTGGAAGAAGAATCTCGCTGAGTGGCTTGTCAGTTAGACTGGCATTCTGATTGAGTCATATTTCATATGCAGATATCAACTCCTGCCTGTGACTATTCTCAAAGCTTTCAAGACCATCTATACAATAGCAGTCAGAACAGTACAATCAATTTCATCAAAAAGGCACTGAGTTATTTAACATCAAGGATTAAGTTAGCTGATCCTAATTGTCAGCTGAGAATCTCAGTGCTCATTTCTACTGACCTGTTGTAAGAAGGGACGCTGTCCAGCTGCTAAATGACCAGAGCAGTCTGTGCATATTTCTCCATCCTTACAATCTATATATTCATCTATCTATCTATCTATCTATCTATCTATCTATCTATCTACATAGATATTTATCTATCTACACATCTATCTACATACCTATCTACATATCTATCTATCTATCTACATATTGATTTATCTATCTACATATCTATCTCTCCATTTATCCATCCATCTATCTCTTCATACATGTATGTATTTATCCATCCATTCATTTGTCTAACTCTCCATTTATGTATGTATGTATCTCTCTATCCATCTACCTCTCCATCTCTCTGTCTCTGTCTCTGTCTACCTATCTCTTCATTTAGCTATCTATCCACCTATCCATCCCCCTTTATCTATCTATATCTTTTAAATCTAATTTATTTGTTGGTCTTTCTCCAATATGTATATGTGTGCACATACAAATATACATGCATACAAACACACACACACACACACCAGGACTCAAGCAAACACTTCATTACCCTGGGTAGGGAGGTAATATGTTTCTGCTGGCCTCTTTCCCTATTGGACATAAGGTTCAGTGAGTTCTTGTCCCCTCCTGGGCCGCCTGCCTGGGTAAAGCTTCAATGATGTGAATGCACAGCAGGGTAGGGGCTAGGGGCTGGGGAAGAGCCAGCGCCCCACAGTGCCCCTCTGTCCATCACCAGATGGCTGCTGGCTGTAGAGGCACTGGGTGCCCGTCAAGCCAAACTATCATCCCTCTTTGTGCCAGGATGAGAAGAATTCACCTGTCGGTGTCCTGGCCCCAGGCCTTCCCTCCCACACTTAGTCTGCCTTCTCCCAAGGGTTCCTGCTGTCTTCCTGAGACACCTCCTTAGATTTGCTAAGGAGTCCAGAGACCAAAAGTGCCTCATGGCACTAGCCCTTCTCCCCACAGGGGAGTATTACTTCTAGGTTTTTAGGCCCTGGGGATTAAGCATAGAATCATAGAATATTAGAGCTATCAGACTCCAGATTCTTTATCTTTTCTGTTATATATTTTATATATTATAGGTTTATATGTTTTAACTGTAACTCTTTCGCAACCAGGTAAACTCTACAGACCTCTCCTCTGAGCAGTTTTAAATATGTGAAACAAAATGAATTTGATTAACAAATAAGCCAATTATATTGAAATAAAGATTTTTTTTATTTCATCTAAGTTCAGAAACCTCTTCAAATCTATCCATAAGAAGTCTAATGTAGACCAGCTCCCTCACTGTACAGAATAAGAGCCTGGAGAAGCTGGCACATGTCAGTGGTGTTCCAGAGCTCCTGAAGCTATGACTGCTTTGATTGCTATCAGTCTGGTTTGTGGTCTCTCTGACCTTTCTTAGGCCATGCTTTGGGATATTTTTGCATCTTAGAATCTTCTATCTCAAGTGCCTTCCTTCCTCTGGGGAATGCAAATGCTTGGATATTGCTGGCTGGAGAACATATGAAAAAATGTTCAACTTATATATAGCTACATCAATAATTGAGGACTTTTACTCCCCCATGTTGTGATTTTTGTGAATTAGCTTATTTTCCTCTATAGTATCTGAGTTACTATATGGGCAGACTGGGTAGAGATTCAGACATTTACTGGCTGTGTAATTCTGGGCAAGTCACTTAACCTTTGTTTACCTCTATTTTCTCATGTGTAAAAATGGGAATAATAATAGCCCAAATGTCCTAGGGTTGTTGTGAAGTATGATAATGAGGTAGTATTTGTTTTGTTGTTTTGTTTTTAAACCTTTAGTATCAATCTAAGACAAAAGAGTGGTTAGACCTAGGAAATCTGGGTTAGCTGACTTGCCCAGGGTTGTCTGGGAAGTATCTTAGGGCAGATTTGAACCCAAGACCAGTCCTGACTTCAGGCCTGGAGTTTAAACACTATGTTACTTAGCTTCCTCAAATGAGATAATATTTGTAAATATTTATAAAATGTGTAAATACTAGTAAAGACTATATTTGTAACTATTATGTTAGTAGGCACTTAAATACTTGCTCCTTTCCTTCCTTCCCCTTTATAAGAAGAATCCCAAGGGAAAAGCTACAAAAATATCCACCAGAAAGCTTTTGATCCTCACTTCTGACGATCAGCAACCAGTCACCAAGGATTATTAAGCACTTGCTGTGTGTTAAGCACTGTGCAAAGGACTGAGGACACAAAAATGAAAGAGATCTAGTCCTTGACCATAAGAAGAGCCTGTTTAAATGAGGGAGACAACTTGTACATACATAAAGTTACATAGAATACATACAAAATTAATACGAGATATTTTGGGAAGAGAGCTGCTGGGAGAATCAGAATGGCCTTCATGGAAAATGTAGAATTTGAGCTGAATTTGAAGGAAATCAGGGATTCTTGGCAGTAGAGAGAAGAAAGATGTGCATTTCAGGCATGAGGGACAGCCACTGTGAACGCCTGGAAGGAGATAATGCCCTCATATTTATTTCTTTTTTTTTAACCCTTACCTGTGAATTGATGAAGAATGAGTTGAGGTCATCTTCTTGGTGCTGGCAAACAGATTTAGGGACTGATCACCCTAGAAGGCTCATTTCTCCCCTACATACTTGTCTAAGTCTCTGTGACCCCATTTGGGGTTTTCTTGGCAAAGATACTGGGATAGTTTGCCATTTCCTTCTCCAGCTAATTTGACAGATGTGGAAACTGAGGCAAACAGGGTTACATGACTTGCCCAGGGTTATACAGTTAGTAAGTGTCTGAGGGTGGATTTGAACTCAGGAAGATGAATTTTCCTAAGTATAGGCTCAGTGTTCTGTCCACTGTGCCAATGAACTACAGAAAGAATTGGCAAACCATTCCAGACTCATTGCCAAGAAGACCCCAAATGGTGTCATAAAGAGTTGAATGGGGGGGCAGTTGGGTAGCTCAGTGATTGAGAGATGGGAGGTCCTAGGTTCAAATCTGATCTCAGACACTTCCCAGCCTTTACCACTCTTCTGCCTTGGAACAAATATATATTATTGATTCTAAGGTGGAAGGCAAAGGTTTAAAAAAAGTGTTGGACAAGCTCAAGATGATTGATCAACAAATCCTGTATACTTGGGTAGTTTTATGCAGGCTCGGGCAGTCCCATTGCCTTTTACTCCTAAAATAATTGAGACCTTGATCAATAATACATGTAAAACTCAGTGGAATTGCTCATTGGCTATTGGAGGGGAAGGTAGGAGGAGAGGGAAAGAACATGAACCATATAACCATGGAAAAATATTCTAAATTAAATAATTTTTAAAAACATAAGAAGAAATAATTGAGACTTTTTGTCCCCCCAATTATAACTTTATAAGATTCAGAGACCACCTGCTCCCAAATGATCCTATGGTACTTGAGAGGCAACCAAGTGAGAGAAAAGAGAGTTGAGAACAGTGGAGAGATCACTGGCTTTAGAAACAGAGAGCCTGAGTTCAGATATTGACTATATAGTCAAGTCCTTCGTGACCTTGTATTACTAGTTTAACTTTCCTGAGTCTTAATTTCCTCATTTGTAAAATGAAGGGGGTTGGATTTGATGGTTTCTGATGTCCTTTCCAGCTACAAAATGATTTCCTGATCCATTCCATCCTACCTTCTTATCTAAACCCAAGCAGACTGGGAAGCATCTGAATCTCATATTGTCATCTTCAGAAATTTGTTATTGTTCAGTTGTGTCCGACTCTTCGTGATCCCTTTTGGTGTTTCCTTGGCAAAGATACTTGAATGGTTTGCCATTTCCTTTTCCAGCTCATTTGACAGATGAAGAGGGTGAGACAAACAGGCTAAGGGACTTGCCCAAGGTCATACAAGTAGGACATGTCAGAGCAGATCTGAACTCAAGTCTTCCTGACTCCAGGCCAGGCATTCTATCCACTGCACCCATTGTTGCCCAGCAATTATGGGACTCAAAGAGCCCAGCTCTAGAAGCAGAGGAAGTAGATTATATTTTGTTCCCTACCATTCTGGAGCCACTGAAAATGAGGGAGCATCCCTTATACTCATCAAAGATGAGACTTTTTAAATAAAAAGAGAAAGCCAAGAAGGCCACATACTGCAATACCAGGTCTGAAGAAAGAGGACTTGAATAGGAAACTGAATGCCCATTATACAACCTGTATAACCTTAGACAGTCTTCTTGACTTCCCTGGGTCTCAGTTTCTTTTTCTATAAAATGGGATTATTGGAATACATTACCTCTGAAGTCTTTTCCATGTTTCAGTCTATGATCTTATGAACCCTCTTATGGAAAGCTGTCATACCATTACCCGCCTCTGTATGTAGCATCCCCTCTTCCCCTCTAGACCTACTGAGGCCTCAGGTGTCTGTCTAGGTTATCTTTTTTTTTTTTTTAACCCTTGTACTTTGGTGTATTGTCTCATAGGTGGAAGATTGGTAAGGGTGGGCAATGGGGGTCAAGTGACTTGCCCAGGGTCACACAGCTGGGAAGTGGCTGAGGCCGGGTTTGAACCTAGGACCTCCTGTCTCTAGGCCTGACTCTCACTCCACTGAGCTACCCAGCTGCCCCAAGGTTATCTTTTAATAAATCTCATTTGGCTCGGTAAGTCTTGAATGTTGGTTTTCACCTTTCTTGGAAAGGTTTTCCTTTAAGGAAGTTAAGGAGGCTGGTTTTGGCTTTTAGAGATCTAGAAGGCTAGGAATAAAAAAAAAAGCTCAGTTGATGATGATTTAGTATCTCTGACATTTGGCAGAGTTCCCACTGCCCTGTGTTATTATTATTACTTTTTTTTTAATCCTATGTTACCATCTTGAGGAAGGTTGAAACACAGAGAAGCAGTAGTTCCTCCTCCTCCCTAAAATTGCATTAATTTGATCATCTGTTACCAGTAATTTGTTGTATTTTTATGGTCTATAATACATATCTCCTTGCATTCTTTTTAAAAGTAGGTTTTTTATATATTTTATTTTTTTATATCACTTAGCTTTTCCACCTATATCCCTCCCCCAACAACTCCTTTCACAAAGCCATAGCTTAGAGCTTGACCAGACATTGAAGTCGCCAAGGTCATCCACTGTATCCTGGGCCATTGCCAATTGTCTTGACTCTCATCTAGCCATTGGATTTTGAGGATTCTGGAAGAGAGAGTGAGGCCAACGATTTCGTGCAACTCAGTTGTGCTTAAATCCAATTCATGTGCAAGTCAAGACATCTCCCTGTGATGTCATTGGTCCTTTTTGAAAATGAAGAACTAACAGTGACAGCTTATAACTGAAGTTCTTCATCTTTTTTGTGTCTTGTACCCCTTTGGCAGTTTGATAAAGCTTATGTACCCTTCCTCAGAATAATATTTGTAAATGTATAAAGTAAAACACATGGGATTACGAAAATTAATTAGATTGAAATAGTTATCAAGATAATTGTGAAAAAACTAAGTTTATGGATGCAAGGTTAAGAATCTGGCCTTATATAACAAAATTGTTTTTTTTTAAATTACAAAAGGGAAAAGATAGAAGAGAAAAAATTTAGCAAAACTAATCAACAGTGAAAAAAATCTGGCAATTTATCATTGTATGCCATGTTCTCAATACATGGACCTCTCCTTTTCCTTTTACCCCTCCCCACTTCCATCTTCTGTTTCATTGTGGTCTAATTGTCTTTTGCTCACTGCAATCTAATCCCAAGCCTGAATCACTGAACTGGCCTGAGAAAATCTTGTCTCTCAGAATAGTTGCCAAATGCAGGGTTTGAAATGGATGGGAAAAACTGATCAAGTCACCTTATTAAAAAACTCCAACTCACATGGAAAGCTCTGATTGAGGCTGTGGCAATGAGTAGATGATTCACATTTGGTCACAGAGTGAGATTGAGATAGCAGCTGTCAGCACCAGAGACGGGGTCTCTCCTAACTCTGCTCCCAGTAATCTTCGTCATACTTTACCACAGATTATGATGAGAGAGAGAGAGAGAGAGAGAGAGAGAGAGAGAG
>NW_025389747.1:0-5967 GCF_016433145.1 Gracilinanus agilis | reverse complement strand
GTACCAGTGATAAAGAATGTTACCCATCTCCAGAAAGAGAGGTGAGGAACTCAATATACATAATGGAATGGCTTTTGGGGACAAAGGAGAAATTTGTTACACTTGACTTGTTAAAAAAAAAAAAGTTGTTGGGATTTCAGGGAATGGAATAGAAAATAAAAATTTATTGATTTTTTTTTAATTTTAAATGCAGACTACTCACACAACAGAGCTGTAGCAAAAGAAGGGAAGTTAGGGATTTGCCTTGGCCAGTAAAGTGTAGAATTCAGGTTTTAATTGGCAAGAACTTTTGAGGAGGGGTGACCAGACACCTATGATTTCATTGGTATGGGAAAATTCCCTTTCCTAATTTAGACTGATATTGTTGTTAGTCATTTTCAATCATGTCTGACTCTGTGAGTCAAATGGGATCATTTGGAGTTTTCTTGACAAAGATATTGGAGTGGTTTGCCATTTCTTTCTCCAGCCCATTTTTCAGATGAGGAAACTGAGGCAAACTAGGTTAAGTTGCTCAGAGTCAGGCAGCTAGAAAGTGTCTGAGGTTGGGTTTGAGTTAGGAAGATAAGTCACCCGGACTCCAGGCCCTGTGCTATTTAGATTAGCACCAGCCAGTTGTCTTAAAGAGTCACATGAGGGTATTGAGAAGTTAAATGACTTGCCTGTGGTGAATCAGCATGTATGTTATCAGAATTGTGACTTGAACCCATTCCTGACTCGAAGGAGTTAACAAGAAAAATTAAATCGGGGGCAGCTGGGTAGCTCAGTGGATTGAGAGCCAGGCCTAGAGATGGAAGGTCCTAGGTTCAAATCTGGCCTCAGACACTTCCCAGCTGTGTGACCCTGGGCAAGTCACTTGACCCCCATTGCCTACCCTTACCACTCTTCCACCTATAAGTCAATACACAGAAGTTAAGGGTTTAAAAAATTAAAAAAAAAAAAAAACCCTTTACCTTCTGTCTTAGTATCAATACTGTGTTTTGGTTCCACAGCAGAAAAGTGGTAAGGGCTAAGCAACGGGGGTTAACTGACTTGCCCAGTGTCACACAGTTAGGAAATGTCTGAGACCAGATTTGAACACAGGACCTCCCATCTCCAGGCCTATCTCTCAATCCACTGAGTCGCCCAGCTGCCAACTCCAACACTTTCTACTTGTGGGATATGGAACAAATTATATAACCTCTGGATCACAGTGTTCCTTGTCTGTAAAATGAGCAGCTTAAATCTAATGACTTCTCTGTTCCCTCAATCTTTCAATTTATGATCCTATGATCTAACCCAGCCCCTTCATTTGGCAGAAGAGGAAACTGAGGCTCCAAGAGATGAGTAAAGTAATTTTCCTGTGGTCAGTAAGTAGCATATCCAAAGGATATCCCTGACCCAGTGTTCATTGTGACACCATGTTTAAATGGGATTGTTTGGGCTATATGCATTTTCTGAATGATTACTTTGGTGGCTTTAAATTTATAAGATCATATTAGAAATCTGGATATATTGAAAAATAGCCAGACTCTGGAGCTTCACAGCTATTTTGTAAATTTTGCTAGAAACATAACTACAGAGCAATCTATTCCCTGAACAACTGCACAGCATGGATAAATTTGTCCTATTTTCGCTACGCTTAACAAATTCTATTTAACAGGGAAATGAAATCAGTGCTTTGGGCTTTAAGCAAAAGAGGTAGAAGGCAAGTGGATAACCTGGTATCAAAGATTTATACAAAAAATCACTTCCCTAATCCTTCATGTATAATAACATTGAGTCAGAACCACTCCTGACACAAAAGTCCAAGGGACACTCTGGGACCTCTCACTTCTATGGCTCATTTCTCCCATATAAATGACTTGAGAACAATAGCATGACAAATTCCCCACCCAAGGATAACTACTATTTCCCCTTTTAAGTATTCAGGTTCACAAGACTCAAAACATAAAACACTTTTATTTACAAACTAATAAACATAGAAAAAGACTGTATCTGATTCCTAGAAAGTTAAGGGACTCTTGACTCTAGAGAATTTGTACAGTTCCTGTGACTTATAGTATTGTCCTGGTTGGAGGTCCAGCAAAAGGGTCCTTGTCTCTGCTACTCCCCTGAAATTCTCACCAGGCATCATCAGCCCCTGTTTCTTGTATCTCTCTGCTCTCTGCTTTCAGAAGCTTCCCAGTAAGAGATTTTGTTTGTTCATTTATTCTAAAGTGAAACACACACAAACACTTCTCTAAACCCAGCAGAACACAAAAAGAGGACTGTTTATAAAGACCTATGAATCTCCATTTCATACCCATTGCTTTAAACAATTTAATTGTTATGATATAAAGAATTCCACACTTTTATATCCTATTTCTCTGGGTTTCCTTGAATACTTCCTTCTGTTCTCTTCTGTGCATTTTTTTAAATCCTTACCTTCTGTCTTAGTATCAATTCTAAGACAGATGAGGGGGAAGGGTTAGGCAATTGGGGTTAAATGACTTGTCCAGGATCACACAGCTAGGAAGTGTCTGAGGTCAGGTTTGAACCGAGGACTTCCTTTCTCTAGGCCTAGCACTCCACCCACTGTGCTATCTAGCTGCCCTTTTCTGTGTATTTTTTTTAATGTTTCAATGGCCCTCTCTTTGGGAAGAAATCATTATTGCTGATCCCACTCCTCAATTAAAAACAAAGGGGGGGAGGGGAGAGGGGAAACTCCTGTAACAAATAGTCAGAGTCAGATAAAATAAATCATAATTATCCTTTCTAAAAATGTATGTCTCTTTCTGTATTTTGAGTTCATCATCCCTCTGTCAGAAGGTAGATAACAGAACTTATAATAAGCCCTTTAGAGAAATTGTTCAGCATTGCTTTGATAAGTATTTCAGAATTTTCTTTACAGCGTCTTTGTCATTGAATAAATAAATTGTTCTTCTGGTTGTATTCACTTCACTGTGCACAAGTTCATACTTCTCAAGATTCTCTTAAATTGTCATTCATCATTTATGATATAAAAAATGTTTATTATATTTTTATACATGATTCATTCAACTATTTTTGAATAGTTCTAATTCAGCTATTCCTTCCCCAGTATTATTCTCTACCTTAAGCCATACCTCCTCCCCCCCAAAAAAACATCTCCAGCTTTCTCATTGAGTTTGATGTGTTTCTAAACCAAATTGTTGCATATATATGAGTTTTTCAACCCTCTTTTGTCCAATTCAAGAAAGAGTAAAGTTCATCTGATGCCCACTTCCCCCACCTCTTCCTATGTACTAATATAGCATTATTCTCACCCAAATTATGAGAAATAGCAAGTTCTTTCCTTTGTTTCTACACTAGTGTATTCCTTTTACCCTGCCTTCTCTTTCTCTTCTTAAAATTGGCAAAGGAAAACCAATTTACTCAGGATCCTCTGTTTTTTTACATATTTAATTACCTCAGTGCCCTTTGAAGACATATATAAAGGTTTTATAGGAATACTTGTTTCTTCTCTCCCTATTACAAAGGAAGGAAACAAGCATTTGTTAATCATCAACTATCTACCAGCCACTGCTATATAGAGTGCTAAACACTTTACATTGTCTAATTTGATCCCCACAAGAACCCTGGGAGGTAAGTGCTGTTATTATCTCCATTTTCAGTTGAGGAAACTGAGTCAAATAATAATTAAGTGATTTTCCCAGTAGCACACAGCTAGTAAAATGAGGCCAGATGGTGTTTGGGGTTCAGAGAAGATTCCTACCTCTGGTATGAGGGCTTGCAAAGCCCTTTTCAAAACGGTTTTCCTACTTTGGCATCTACCTACCACCCAGCTTTCACCCGTGGCTCCAAAAAGCTGTAGTATACACAGCAGCCCATCCTAGCAAAATCATCTCAGCAAGTAGACTAAATAAAGTGGGCAGGCTAAACTCAAACCCATTAGTGAGTTAGAGGGGTGTCTATGCCAGTCATATGAAGACTTACCCTGGTGAAATGGGTGGATAAAAACAATTTGTTCTAACAGCAATGAAGCAGGCTCTGTGGATCACAGTTCCTACTTACATACACAAAGGACTCCTCAAAACCTCCACTTTTAGGAAAGTACCCATGCTAGCTTTGTCTTTATTACTCTCCCAATTCCACTCTTGACTCTTCAAACTTTCTCTCCATATGAGTGTGCTTCTCCATCTCCTCCCCTTTTTCAACTTCTTTTTGTGTGCTATTTTCCCCTATATAAATGTAAGCTCCAGAAAGGGAATAAGAAACATGTACAGGTTTGGGGGATCCTTCTGGAATTCCAGAGCCCTTAGTGCACATGTTTGCATGTCATCTCCCCTATTAGATGGCAAGCTCCTTGAGGATAAGGACTTGTCTTTTGCCTTCTTTTGTGTCCTCAGCACTTAGCACAGTGCCCAACACATAGTAGGCTTTCTATAAATTTTTGATGATTGATTGTAATAGCTTTTATTGTACTTTAATATTTGTCGTTTCATTTGATCTTCACCATAACTCTGGGAGGGAGGTGCTATTATTATCCCCATTTTACAGATAAGAAAATTGTGGCTGAGAAAGATTAATTGATTTGCCCACAGTGACACAGCCAGTAAGTGATTGACAGAAATCAAATTCAGATCTGTCTGCATCCAACTCCAACACTCTGTCCAATGCCTTGGACTAGGGATAATATCTACAATACCAATGTTACTGGATAAATGTTGGGCTAAAATGAGGTATGTTTATAAAGACTTTGGCATACCTAAAAGCACTATGTAAATGTTAGTTATTATTCCTAGTGTTATTTCTGTGGAGTAAAACAAGCTAATAAAAAATGTATGTGAGCTAGTAAAATTTTCAGTACTTTTATTACAAGTCTACCCTAACATAAGACCATTTTTCTTTTAAATTAAAAAATCGACTGACTTTCTATCATATTCCTCACATGAGTTATTCCAAACCTTCTCCTTTTCCGAGTCTCCTCTATCATTCCTTCCCCATTTCCTGCCTGCAGAAGAGCTTCCATCCTACTTTATTGAGAAAATAAAAGGTTTTGATCTCAGCCTCCCTCTTCTTCCCTATTCTTTAAACCACTGTTTGTTATCCTGCATTCTCTATTCCTTTGTTCACATGGTTCTATCCCTCTGCCAGAGCTAAACCTCATGCCCTTAATTCCATCCCTTCTCCTGGAAACTTGCCCTTTCCTCCCCTCTTACTTTCTCTCATCTTTATTCTTCCTCCTTATCTAATAGTGCCTTCCCTATGACATGCCTAGGTCTCTCCTATTCTTAAGCCTACCCATTAAAGTGAATAATTCTCAGTTTTTCTTCAGCAAGTTCCTAGAAAAAGTCACCTACTCTTCTCAACTCTACTTCTTATCCACCACCCACTTTTCAGTCTCTCTAATAATGTCTTGTTAAATCTGATTATTTTTTCTCATTCATTGTCTTTCTTGACCTTTGTGCAGTTATTGATACTGTTGATTACCCCCTTCTCCTAGATACTCCTTATTCAATAGGGCTTCATGGTGTTCTTCTCTCTTGGTTTTGCTTGTTCCTGTCTTAATTTATCCTTCTCAGTATCTTTGCTAGATCATTATCCATGCCCCACCCCAAAGGCATAGTTGTTACCCAAATATCCTTCTGGGCCCTATCTCTGCTCCCTGCTAGATATAGCTCAATTGTGCCTTCAACTCTCCTGAAGTGATAAACTCTTGATCTAGCCAACAGGCCCCAGGATTTGTTGGACTTACTTGTTTTTAAGGAGATTCCATGACCATATCCAATCTTCGCTGGCCATTTAGTCCTTTTAATTCAATCAGAGAACTCCTTCATTTTGCTTTAAAAGGAGGGAGGACTAGATACATTTTTGTATTTCCTTAAAATTATAATTCCTTTATCTAACCCTTACTTTCCAAAATTATAGCAACTAACTAGGGAGAGGAAAAGGAAGAGGAACCCAGAGGTGATAGTTTTAGGCATATACCATCAAGGAGGAAAGAACCCAGAGATGATAGTTTTAGGC
>NW_025389746.1:0-5398 GCF_016433145.1 Gracilinanus agilis | reverse complement strand
ATTTATGGTAAAGATGCTACCCACATTCAGAGGAAGGACTGCAGGAGAGGAAACATATAAGATAAACAATTGCTTGAATGCATGGGCTGAGGTGGACATGAATGGGAAATAGACCCTGAACAAGGACTCTTGTTACAACCAGTGGAAATGTGCGTTGGCCATGGGAGGGGGGAGAGCGGGGGGGGGGGGTTGAAGGGGAAAGTAGGGGCATAAAGTATGTAAACAGATTTAAAACGAATATTAATAAATGTCTAAAAAAACAAAAAGAGCGCAGCTATAAGTATTTTTGTACAAGTCTTTTTCCTCATTATCTCTTTGGGGTATAAACTCAGCAGAGGTATGGCTGGGTCAAAGGGCAGAAAGTCTTTTAAAGCCCTTTGGGCATAGTTCCAAATTGTTTGGGATGCTTTTTGATCACTGAAACAATAGTTGGTCCCCTGTTTTTGTCTCAATACCTATCTAAACTAGCAGCTAAACACATTGTTTTCTAGTGGGAAAAGACCTAGATTTCTGATCAAAAAACAGTTTCAAATTTTGGCTGCATTTACTTTCTTTGTGACTGTTTCTCACACAGAATTCCATCTCCCATTTCTACATCTTTGCTCTGACTGTCCCTTATAACCATTCTACTCTCCTTCCTCATCTCTGTTTCTTGGAACCTCTGGTTTATTTCAAGCATCATTTTCTGAACAAAGTCTTTCCTGGTCTCCCAGCTACTAGTACCTTTCCCATAAGGTTACCTTTTTTCTGTTTTATACGGATTTTGTGTCTATATGTGTGTGTGTGTGTGTGTGTGTGTGTGTGTGTGTGTGTGTTTGTTTGTGTGTTATTTTTCCCTTAAAATAGAAGTTCTTTGAGGGCAAGGACTGTTCTGCTTCTGCCCTTGCATCCCTAGCACCTAGGATAGTGACTAAAACATAAGGGATAGTTAGTTGATTGATTTCTAGCCTCTCACCATTCTAATCACCTTCTTTGGACATGTTCAATCTTACCAAAATTCCTTCTAAAACATGATACCCAGAACTGAATTCAGTATTCCAGATATCTGCTAGTCAGGAGTATAGAGAGTTTCCCCACAAGTATAGAGAAATTCTCCCTTCTCTTGTTCTAAATATTGTACTTCTCTTAATGTTACCCAAGATTGCATTAGCTCTCTTGGCAACCATATTACACTGCTGAGTCATATGGAACTTAAAATCCCACTGAATCTAGGATATGTGCATTGTAATGCAGGGTTGCTTCAAGAACCTCTTGCTTTTGCAAAACTAACAGAAGCAACTCTGACACTTGGAAAAACGAAATGTTGACCCAGCCTGACTGGTGGTCTCACAGGCAAAAACCGTTGGAGCCTGAAACTATAAATATTTCCTGCAGAACCAACTGTAGGGGCTTTTGGCTTTGGGCTTTTGGGTTTTGCCTGATTTCCCTTGACCTTTCCCTTGACATCCTGCTATCCCTGGATTTCCTCATTTGGGTCCTGGGAGGAGGGAATTTTTGGTTATAGCATTCAACTATATTTTTTCTGAAAATGAAGTAATTAAGTCACAGGACAAAAAATTTTAATTGAAACCTTTTCTCTGTCTCAATTGCTGCCTAGCATTGTGGGTAGGACATGATGGATCTGGTCCTAGACACAGTTATATGGCCCTCCTTGATGTTGAAAGCAATGTGTGTTGTCAAAAACATGTTTTCTATTCTTTTTGCACCTTCTAGAGGTCTTAGTTCAGTAATGCAAACCTATAGATAAGTAAGAGTAGCCTTTTGATTTTTCTTTTCCCCCAATTAGTCAATTGTTTTAATAGTGATTAGAACAATGGGGCTGCTTTGGGGATAGAACTAAAGAACTCAAATGGTAACTGGATGGGGACCTTGTTTCAAACCACCTGGAAATATCTGAGATTTGCATGAAAAGCTTATATAACTGCTGTCATTACTGTGGGGGATTGTAAAACCCAGTTTCCCCAGTTAAGCTTAATCCTAAATTAAAAAAAAAATTAAAGCTTAATCCTGAAATTATACCTCTGTTTGAGGCATGAAGTCCAAGACATATTTTCTTCTGAAGCAACTAACTGTATTTCACATGTCACTATCCCACTGTTAAAGCTCGTTCGAGTCCTTTATGTCAGTCATTATAAAAGCCATTATGTTAAGTGGAGACTATAAGAATATTGGGGGAGGTAGGTGGCAAAGTAGATAGAGAACTGGACCCAAAGTCAGGAAGACATATCTTTCTAAGTTTGAATCTGGTCTCAGATACTTACTAACTGTGTGACCCTAGGCGAGTCACTTAACTTGTTTTTCCTCAGTTCCTCAACTATAAAATGAGATAGAGAAGGAAATGGCAAATCCCTCCAATATTTTTGTCAAGAAAACCTCAAATGGAATCACAAAGAATAACATAGGACTGAAATTACTGAACTGTTACAACAAATAACAATTTTATTGTATAATATTGACCTAAGTGAATAGAATTGCCAAAGGTTGTACAACTGGTACCATCTGTCCACTGTCTTCTCCATGAGGCATGTTCTGGATAAAGGAAAGGAACTACTTGCACCTGGTTTTCAATCCTCATTCATTCATTTATTCATTCAACTAGTAATTGATAAAGTACCCAAGTAGAATTCACTGAGTTAGATTGTAGGGAATAAAGAAATGAAAGAATATATTTTTTGCCCTCAAGGGATCTCTGCCCTAGTAGAAAAAATAAGAACAGTCCACAAATAACTATAATTCATGATATAAAATGATAAATTTATTACAAAGGAAAAGAATAAATTGAAAGATTCAAGAAAGATTTGAGATCACATGAGATCATATATCTAGAACTGGATAAGGATCTCAGAAGCTATAGGATTCAATTTCCTCATTTTATAGATGAATAAGCAGACCTATGAAGGTCAAGTGAGCTGATCAAGGTCATACAGAGAGCAAGCATCAGAACAAAGATTTGGGGGAAGTCAGGTAACTCAGTGGATAGAAAGCCTGAACTGGAATCAAGAGGATCTGGGTTCAAATCTAGCCTCAGATACTTCCTAGCTTTAAGACCCTGGGCAAGTCACCTAACTTCAATTGCCTTACCGATCTTCTGTCTAAGAATCAATACTAAGACATAAAGTAAAGATTTTTTTTAAAAAAGCAAGATTTGAACTCTTGTCTCCTAACTAGAGAGTCAGCTCTTTCCATTGTGACACATTTCCAGTGGAATCGAGGGCAACTTCACAGAGGAGACAAGGCAGTGGGAGAATCCATTTGAGATATAAGAACATGGATGGTAGCAGGGGAGAGAGTTGGATAAAATTGGGTGATTGTGACTAATTCCATAGAGCTGATGTTTAGTATATTTGAAAGAAAATAAAAGAAATTAGTCTGGAAAAGCAGATTAGAACCAGATTTTTAGTTTCTTGAATTCCAGGCTAAAGGGAGTATCTTGTTCAGTAGACAATGGGAAGTCCCTGAAGGTTTTTGTATAAGAGAATGACAGTTCATCATGAAAATATTTTAACAATGGTGTGAATAAAGGTTTTTTTTTAATAAAGGTTTGATAGAAAAGAGAATAGGAGCAAGAGAGAGCAGTTAATATACTAACAGGCAACAGAGTTCACCAGAAGGAAGGAAATGAGCATTTATATAGACCCTGCAATGTGTCAGGTGTTATACTAATTGCTTTATACCTGTTATCTCATTTGATAGATCCTTACAACAACCCTGAGAAGTAACTGCCATTCTTATCCCCATTTTATAGTCGAAGGAACTGAGGCAAACATGGTTAAATGACTTGCCCAGGATCACACAGCTAGTAAGTATGTTTAGCAAAATTTGAACTCAAATCTTCTTGCCTCCAGGCCCAGAACATTATCCAATGAACCACCTCTGGGAAGAACAATGGATATGGAGATAAGATGCTCTGTATGATCTAGGACAAATCACTTAATGTCTCTGAGCATCAGTTCCTCGTATGTAAAATGAAGGAGTTGGTCTTGATGGTCTCAAAGATCGCTTCCAGCTCTCAGTCTATGGTCCCCTGAAAAATGAGATATAAGCTTAAACTATTATGGCTACTGCAGAATAGAAAAAGAGGAGATGGAAATCTTAAAGGTCAAGGCAGTGGGATTTAAAAAATAATTGGATGTAGGAGATAAGGGAGATGGAAGAGTCAAAGTCAACCCAAAACTTTACAGGCTACATTGCTAGAAGAATGGAAAATTAGTCCTTGCAGTTCTGGAACTCTCTGCTCATTGCTGTCCAGATTGGTGAGTGCTCCAAATGGCCCACTACTTTATTTCTAATATGTACCAGTCATGAATCACTTTACCCCCATTAACTGTCTTAATATTTGCCTGGTCAGGCACTCTCCCTTTCTCCCCTTCCAGATCTAGTATCACAATGAGCAATCAGTCAACAAATATTAAATTCCTACTGTGTTCCAGGCACTGCTCCAGGAGCTGCTGAAGAGTCCCTGCCTTCAAGGAGCTTATAAATCAATACTGATATTGCCATCAGAAAGCATATGGTCTATGTACTTCTCGATGGCTCTAGACACCATCTCTAAGTCTTTCCAAATCAAATACCCCTGCCTGTCCAAGCTCTCCTATTGTGTTATCTCCTCTGGTTAGAATATATATATATATGTATGTATGCATATATGTATAAATAAATATCTATTTCTTCAAGCAGAGAAATGTTTTGCTTTTGTAATTGGATCTCTACTGAGTTTTTGTTTATTATGCGAATAATACACACTTTGTTGCTGTCCAGTCATTTCAGTCATGTCTGACTCTTCACAACCCAACTTGGGGTTTTCTTGGGAGACATTGGAGTGGTTTGCCATTTCCTTTTCCAGTTCATTTTAGAGTTGAGGAAACTGGCAGACGAGGTTAAATGATTTGCCCGTGGTCACCCAGCTAGTAAGTGTCTGAGGTCAGATTTCAACTTGGGTCTTCATGAAGTCTTCCTTTTGATTTTGCTCCACCTTCAGGAATCCCCTTACTTCACAATTCTTTTTCACTGCCATATTTCTAGAAAGTGTAGTCCAGGGTTGGTGCTTTAACTACTGTGCTACCTAGCTGCCCCTTAATAACCACTCAATATATGCTCTTTTTTTTAAACATTTATTAATAATCATTTTTAACATGGTTACATGATTCATGCTCCTACTTTCCCCTTCGCCCCCCGCTCTCCCCCCACCCATGGCCGACGCACATTTCCACTAGTTTTGTCATGTGTCCTTGATCAAGACCAATTTCCAAATTGTTGGTAGTTGCATTGGTGTGGTAATTTCGAGTCCACATCCCCAATCATGTCCACCCCGACCCATACGTTCAAGCAGTTGCTTTTCTTATATGTTTCCCCTCCTGCAGTCCTTCCTCTGAATGTGGGTAGCATCTTTACCATAAAT
>NW_025389745.1:0-7109 GCF_016433145.1 Gracilinanus agilis | reverse complement strand
AATGTATGTTTTATAATCTATAATGTAAAGTTGAAATTCTTTTGAGAATAATTTTAGGATAAGAAGTTTGCCACCTCCCCAGAATCCAGACGATGAACCTGTTTGGAAGAAGACACCATGAAGATGCCTGCAGAGACCTACACTGCATTAAGAAGATCCCATACTGAACTTTGGGGTGCAGTTAATTGAAATATGGGGAATTGAATGCACCTGTTTTGAATGTACACTCATGCCAAAGGGGACTGCCCCCTAATTGGCTTTTTGTCAATGCGTCTAGTAATCATTTGATCATTGTTTTTGTCCTCTTTTCCTTTTTACCCCCAAAATTTGTGTAACTTAAAAGTTAGTTATGTTTGCAAGAGCCTTCAGGAAGACCAGGATCTCATAAGAGAGAGTCACATACCCCAACATGTGGATACCCTCTCAAAAAAATGTTTCCCTTGCCCTTCTGACTCAAGAGAACTTAGATAAGGGATTAGAAGCAAGAATCAATGTTCTTGAAGAGGCTGTTTTATACATTGGCAATCAATTGCAAAACATTAAAGTCAGGCTTAAAGCAAGGTGTCATGCAGAATTTAAGTGGATCTGTGTAACCCCCCTTGTCTATAATCAAACAGATGTTCCTTGGGAAAATATACAACAGCATATTCTTGGTGTATGGAATCACTCAGAAACCTCTATTGATCTAAAAATGTTACATGACCAAATTATGGAGATCAGTCATTCTTCTGTTTCTGATTCCATTCCCAACCTGGCTTCTTCATTTATTGAGAGTCTTTCATCTTACATCTCTCATAATAATCTAATACCGACCCTCAGTACTGCTGGCTTTGCCCTTTTCTTATTCCTTTTAGTTTTGTTTTGCTTCCCATTTCTCATTAGATCACTCAGTTCTTCAATAAGGCAAATTCAAATTGAGCTAAAATCTCTTCAATTCAAAACAAAAGAAAAGGACATTAAGAGCAAGAGAGGGTTACATGGTCCTTTATCATGATCTGTAAATCGGAACAGAATCCTTTTGTACTCTCTATAACTGATAGTTGTGACCACTCTCTAAGTTCTAAAAAAAAAAAAAAAAAAAAAAAAAATTTTTTTTTTAAAAAAGGGGGATTCTGTGGGAAGCCGTTCTATGTAGTAAAACCTTTGGAGAAATAGGATCAAATTTAGGGCCTGTTATCTGGATTCCCTACGTGACCAATCCAGGCTGAGGCAGCCTTTGTGTTTGGTCCTGGTCACTTGAGCCCCAAAAAGGCTCTGGTACCAGAAGGTAGGTTAATCCAAAATCAACTTGATCCCTCCAAAAAGGTTATTAGGAGTCATTTAGAGAAACAGAGTCTGTAACAGATATTTTATCTGGATCCCATTACAAAATCATCGGCAAGTAAAACTGTGTGTATGATTTTTCTGCCCTGCATGTCAGGATGCAGACTGAATGGGTCATCTAAGATAAAAATCTGAGGCTCCTCTTCTGACTCAGTCTTTGATCCCCACCTTTTTTTACAATTCTTATTGGAGAGCTTTGAAGTGGCAGACCAGCTTCTATTGAATTGATAATTTCCTCCCTTGATAATTGAAGAAGCCTTAATCTTAAACAGACGCTGATTCCATACTCAGATTAAAACCTGAGTCTTTAGTCTGTATGCAGATTTCAATTGATGAGCATCTCCATAGGATATTTCCTCTCCTGGAATTATCCCCTCTGAATTGGGGTTTGGAATTTGACCATTTGTCTTTGCATCTGTATTCTTTAGACTTCAATGGATTGTACGTGATTTATTGCCCCTTACCAACTGTGACTTTTTTTACTTGAGAAAGATATATAATAAACTTCAATGCCCGCAGAATTCGGGACAGCATGGGCTAACCACTAGTCTAGTTGTTCTCATTTTCTTTCTCCTGCTTTAACCATCCTATGCCACCACGCCGCTCAGGACCCCAAAAAATCATATGGAGGCATGGCCCCCTATATGAATGGCGCCTAACGTGAGGGCTTTCTGAGTAGTGCGAATACCTTTTCCCCCCAAGCCAAAGCGCTTCCCAAATTCAGGTGGCTAGGAGACTCATCCCCCTGGTTTAGCTGCTGGCTCTCGGAAAGGAGAACATGAGGGATTAGAGGTGAGTAACTTTTATCTTTTATCTTTTCAATTTAAGACAAACAGAGCACTATGGGGCACAGTGAATCAAAGGAAAGAACTCTTTTTATTGCTATAACTGATTATACCCTCAGAAAATGGGGGGCAGAAATTAGTAAAGAACAGCTCACTAAATTTCTTGATCTTGTTACAAATTGTAGCCCATGGATTCCCTTAGAATTCTGGCAAAAAGTTGGCAATGATTTGAAAACTTATTGTATTGAGCATGGACTAGAACAAGTGCCAGTAAAAGTTTCGTCTGCTGAAAAAACAATTTTGTTATCTGGTCAAAATGCAGAGAATGAAATCTTTAAGGTTTCAATGTTAGAATCAGAGGAGGAGGAAAAGGCTCCTTGTAAATCAGACTGGAACTTTAAAATTCGAAGGAAAAAGCCACAAGCAGCAGACCCTCCCCCACCTAAAAACCTCTCTTCCAAAGAGGAAAGAGAGATAACAGCAGAGGAGCCTCTGCTGCTTGAAGCTCCAATTCCACAGCCCCAGCCCCAGAATATAGGGTTTAAAGGGGCAATAAAAAATGCTCAGAAGGACGGAGACACGTCGTTCTGTTTCCCAATTATTTTTAGAGCAGATGAATTGGATGATGATGAAGAAGTAGCTCCTACATGGGAGCCTCTTCCCTACAAAGTCTTAAAGGAAATTAAGACAGCTTGTGCTTCATATGGTCCTGCTTCTCCATATACTTTAACTTTGGTGAAAACTTTAGAAGGGCTTTGGATCACTCCCTTTGATTGGAATCATATAGCAAAATATTCCCTTTCTGCAGGAGACTACCTCTTTTGGAAATCAGAATTTGATGGGGTGGCAAAACAGAAGGCAGCCATTAATAAAAAACAGGGCATCAGAGTTACTAAAGAAATGTTACTTGGAATAGATGAATGGGAATTACATGCTGATCAGCTTAATTTACCTAAAGAAGCTCTAATTCAATGTACAAGGTGTGCCTTAGAGGCTTGGAAAAGGATCCCAGCAACTAAGAAACTGTCCACAAGTTTGGCTGAGATTAGACAAGGATCAGAGGAAAGATACTCAGATTTTGTAGAAAGGTTAAATCAAGAAGTAACAAAATATACAAATGATGAATATTCAATCCGGATAATAGTCCAAAAGTTTGCCTATGACAATGCCAATAATGTGTGTCAGAGCATGCTTCAAAATATTAAAGAATCTGGGACTATTGATGACTACTTGAAAGCTTGTGAGGACTTTACTCCAGCATATATGCAGGGTATAGTCATCGCAGCAGCCCTGAAAGGAAAAACATATTCTGAAATGATTAAGGGCTCAAAGGCTGCAAAAGACTCTTGTTCCAATGCCCCTAACTCTTTGTGTCCCAGATGTGAGAAAGGTTACCACTGGAAGAAAAATTGTAATTCCAAATTCCATCGAAATGGTTACAGATTACCTGATAAGAGATTTCAGGGAAGATGGAAAGGAGGCCAACCACTGGTCCCACCAATGACTAAATTTAGTCCAAGAATTCATCCTAGTTTAGCCAGTTCCTTGCTAGAGTTAATCAAATTTCTGAATAATAAACTTTCTTTTTTCTCCAGATTTCTTTAGCTACGTAAGATGGGATTTATTGATCTTTGATAGGATGTCTTATATTTGTTAGAGTATGCGTGAAATGCCTGGGAAAAATGTTTTTGAATAGTCTGTGTGTCTATATGTTGTGTTTATGTGTCTCTAATCTGTTTGTAATGGTTTTGTTTGTCTGTGATCACAATGGAATTTTGGTGAAAATAAATCTCTCTCTCTTTCTCATTCATTCCGGAGGAATGGGAAAGACAGACAGGAATTTGAGAAATTCAGAAAAATAACATTTCCAATGGATTTCTGAGTGTTTTAAACTCTAAAAAATTTAATTGATTAAAAGAAATCATATTCTCTGCTCTCATTAAGACGAGAATCAACAAGATAATTTGTCTACTCTTCTTCCATTTCTTACTGGCCATAAGAAAGGGAACAAAGAAATCATAAGACAATGACAGGGGACAGATTTGATCCCACCACCAAATTCTATCAACAGTTTAAATACTGAGATATATATTTAATCAAATTTAACAAGGATTCTAAATGCAATCTAAGAAAATTTTTATTCAGACAGAAAAAGCAATGGTTCTGAACTGTGTACTGAGGTTCAGAATTGCAATTTAAAACTTTATTAGCTAATCAGAATCATCAATTCACCTAAATGCTTAACCGAGAGTGGTAAAAACCTTTCAGACTGCCACAGGTTTAATCTACCATTAATCACACTGATGTTAGTAAAAATCTTAACATAAATTATTAGAACAATACCATTGGCTTATATTTCATAATTAGATGCCTTTGAACAGAGAATGGTTCATGAGACAAATTTAAGCCAAAATTGAATCATCTATGCTGCCTCAGTTTAGCAAAAAAAAAAAAAAAAAAAAAAATTTTGGAAAGTCACAAAACATAGCTCCTTTTTCTCAAATCACAGCCCTTTCTCTAATTCATTAGTATGCATGTTTGCTAAGAATTTGAATAGATACTGATGGTATAGTATAACTTTATTGACTAACAGTTAAAAAATGGAATTTCAGTTAATTTTACTTGTGCACAAAAATTATATTGAGGAAGTTATTTATTAAGAGTTGCAGTGTGTAAGATACAGGTTTAAATAATCAAATTTGCCAAAAATGCTTATCAAACTGAATTTGAGGATTGCAAAATAGAAGGGTAAAGCTTATAAGGATACTAGTTCATGATTTAAAAGAAATATTTAATCAGGTATGTGGATTTGTCCTAAGGTATAGAGAGGCCAGACTACAGGTTTTATTCTTCTTTAAGCAGAGGTCTGAAAGAATAATTAGTATATATCTATAGGAAACATTGTTAGGAAGTTTTAATTAGGGTCAATTTGGACGTAGTGAAGTTTAAATTAATATTCATTTGGAAGTGATAAATCATCAAGGTTTTAAAATAATCATGCACATTTTATAAATGCAATAACTAAAGATTTAAAGAGCACAGCCTCTTGAAAAGCTGATGCAGCCTTTGACAGGTTTCAAAAGTAATTCAACCCCTTCTACACATAGGAGGGAGAGGCTCTGACTATAAATATTTTCAGCAACAGTTTTTACTAACTCAAACTCAGTAAAGGGAAACAATTAATAAGAAGCTAATGTTAATTTTGTAATTTACAGAAATCTGGCTCAACTTCAGTAGTTATCTCTGTTTCAATTAATATCAGAATATGCAAAAAATTATTATTGTGATAACTTTAATCTAAGCTTTAAGGTATTAGATCATAGCCAAATTATGTCACCTATGTTCACTATTTCACTAGTCCTTAAAGATTAATTGAATAGATTGGGATTAGAAATGAGATTATAATCTAAGAGTCAAAGGTATTAGGAAAAGACAATTCAAATATTATTAATCTGTTATTACAAATTATTATTGAAAATTCACATACATTATAACACAGGAAATTAATTTGTATTCTCATAATATTTGTGATTTGTAGTAGTGCATTCAAATCCAGAATATAAAATCATAATAAAATGTATAACCCTCATAATAATTTGATATCATTGTTAATATGTACTTGATTGTGATGGCATTAATATTATTATAATGTCTTTTACTTTGTAGTGATATTGATGCAATTAAAACTAATTAACAAAATTGTCAATATTAAAACATATTATAATGAAGAATGCTTTTAACTAGAAATACTGATCATCTCAGTAATCATAAGGGACCTGAAATAAAACAATTATTTGCAAATGTAAAAATATTCCAAAGTACCTGGTTGCAAATTTTGAAATTTTTAAAATCAATAACCTTTGAAGAGTAATTTTATATCAAGATCAAAACATGTAAAAATTTACAAGTACAATAATTTAAATAGTCAAAAAAAAAAACTGCTAGTGAGGAAAGGAATTTTCCTTGCTTCTAAAAAACTTAGAACTTCTAATAAACTTATTAACCCCTTCCTTAAAGTAAATTTAGAACCTAAAGGGGTAATTAGTAGCCTTATTGAATTATGATGCGATGTAGACAATAATGTTGCAAGCAAGCAAAGCTATTACTAATATTGAGTTTTAAGGAAATTGTTATTGAATGTTATCAAATCATGTACCTTACTTTGTAAAAACTGAGAATATATGTTCAAATATGTGTAAAAGCTATTTGTTAAAAATTGATCATGGCTATTTGCAATAATATATGATTTGTATTATGAACAAAAAGTTTAAATAAACTGACTATCACAAAGGGACTAACCAGCCCCTGCCTCAACCCTCTCTAATCAAGAGAACAGTAATGAAAACTTAATTTCAAGCAAAGTTGTTCACTTTTTTTCTATAATTACTGGAAAGAATTACTAGATAATTTATTCATTGAGAAATTGTTGAAAAAATTTGTTTATCATATTTTGTAACATTATAATTTTTCATTGTGCATGTAAATCTTGGAAACCTTACACATTTTATTGTAATAATTACTGTTTAAGGTAAAAGTCATTGGATTTGCAATGGATATTACTCATTTATGGATCATTGAATTGGATTCACCATTCAAAAGAATGATATCACTGATAAATAATCTCTGACTCTTACCTCAAGTCAAACAATGTTATACTTCCTTCCCTCCTTTTTCCTTATTCAAAGCAAAGTGATATAAAAATTGAAGCCCCAGAAATTCGAATATGTAAAGCAAGGCAATATGTTCCACTGTTTACTTATGAAACTGGTACCCATCCCAAGTGTTGTTTCAGTGAAAGTTAGTTTGAACCTCTTATAAATTAATTTATTTGTATAACTTCTGACCATCAATTTGAATAACTAATTACAAATACAAAGAAACAAATAATACCACAGAATTATAATATGGGGATCGAGGTTTTATTCATACAGGAAACAGATCTGAGTTTTGGGTAAAAGACATTTCACTAAATCTAAACTATATATGTATATATATATATAT
>NW_025389744.1:0-8994 GCF_016433145.1 Gracilinanus agilis | reverse complement strand
TAACAATATAATGTAAAATACAATTAACAGTTAAATATGATATAAAATATAAAATTATATAAGTTTATTAATTAATAAATAATTCATTTTTAAAAACTACCTTGAGGGCAGCTAGGTAGCTAAGTGAACATTCAAACTGAAAGGTCCTGGGTTCAAATCTGGCCTCAGACATTTCCTAGCTGAGTGATCCTGGGCAAGTCACTTAACCCCCATTGCCTAGCCCTTACCACTCTTCTCCCTTAGAACCAACACACAATACTGACTCTAAGATGGAAGGCAAGGGTTTAAAAAAGTTACCTTCATTGATAATTTCTATTTTTACATCATATTTATTTCTAGATGTTGTATCCCCTCTCCTCTCTAGATCCTAGCACAATGCCTGGTACACACACACACACACACACACACACACACACACACACACACACACCAACAACAATCAACAACATTTCTTAGCAGAAGGAATCATGGTGCTGTTTACATTTGATGGGGAAAGTAATGTATTAAGTAAATAATAAGTATTAATGTTGTTGGTTGTTTTTTTACTCGTGTCTAATTCTATGATCCCATTTGGAATTTGTTTTTTCTTTGCAAAGATCATGGAGTGCTTTCCATTTCCTTCTCTAGCTCATGTGACAGATGAGGAAACTGAGGCAGACAAGTATAAGTGACTTGCCCAGGAACATACAGATAGTAAGTGTCTGAGACCAAATTTGAACTCATGAAGATGAGTCTTCCTGACTCTAAGCCCCAAGCTCTAACTATTGTACAACCCACCTGGCCATTAGTATTGGTGGTAGGACTAGTAGTAGCAGTAGTAGAAGTAGGAGTAGAGTAGTAGTAGAAGTAGCAGTAGTAGCAGTAAAAAGAGCTAGCATTTATTTGGCACTTTAAGTTGTTTTCGAAATGCTTCCCATATATTATGCCATCTGATTCTTACAGTAAAGGGGCAGACATTGAACTTTTTTTTGAATATGAGGGATGATAATGTTTCAATTTTTAAAATATTAAAATCTAAATGGTAATTAAATATAATGTGAGATTCTGACCAAGGGAGATGACATACATTGTGTCCAGTGCATCGTAACCTTTGAAGTGATACATAAAGGCTAGTTTTAGCATCACCACCGTCCTCATTTATAGGATGCTTTACGGTATGGTTTTCTTTCCTCTTAATTCCCTCCACCTCAGTTTGCTGGATATCATTTCTGAGGTTGACCCCAGACAACCATGCCCAAGTGAACTTTGAGTTCTCGCCCTGTAGCCTGGAAGGAGGAAGCGATACTCAGAAAGGGGCTGAGCCTTTGTGGAAAGGAAACCCACAGGCTGCCACATTTCCAAATTCTTGTTAAGTCTCTTAAATCCCTTTCAGGCTTCCTCGCTTGAGAAAAGCATCCCAGATCCAAATTTGGAGCTCCCCAGAGAGGTGCAGAAGTCCAGCCAGGCTCTGGAGTGCTCTGGACTCGCCTCTCTGGGGCTTAGTAAGTACGTCAGCAAACCCAGCATCAATACACCTACCAGATCCCTTGAAAAACAAAGAACTGGCTTGTAATTAGTACCGAGATGTCAGGCTCTCTGTTCCAGATCTCACAGCAGCAGCTGGCCAGAGACAGTGTTAACCGATTCCTAGCACCATTCCAGGCTCTGAGGAGCCAGTTAGAGAAGAGGGACCTTAGGAGAGTTTTGTTTCTTATTGGGACTTTGTGTGTTAGCTGTTCTAATGACAAAGGTGGCATGGATTTATCAACATCTCCTTGAAGTTGCTTTAAAGAATCACTCATGAGGCTTAAGGGACAACTGGATCTTTATGAGTTCAAATTCAGCATCAGACATTTCCTAGCTTGGTGACCCTGGGCAAGTCACCTAAACTTGTCTGCCTCAGTTTTCCCATCTGCAAAGTGAGCTGGAGAAGGAAATGGCAAATCATTCTAGTATTTACCCAGTTTGCCAAGAAAACACCAAATGGGGTCATGAAAAGTCAGACACAATTGAAATGACTCAACAACAATAAAATGTGGGCAAAAAAAATTGAGGGGAAGAGTTTGAATCACAGATCTCCCACTTATTACCTGTGTGCCTCTGGGCAAAATATTTAATTTCTCTGAACCTCAGTTTCCCAAATCAATAAAATAAAGGGAATGGACTAGATGACCTTTAAGTTCCCTTCTTGCTCCATATCTAGAATTTTGTCACAATAAGTAAGTCTTCATGATTTCAGTTCCTTCCTTTGACACTCTCTACCCTTGTGATATTGGGTAAGTCATTCACCTCCTTGGGTCTCAGTTTCCTCATTTAGAAAATGAGATAGATTGGATTTAATTCAATAAGTATTTCATAGGCTCATAGACTTAGAGCTAGAAGGGCCCTCAGAGGTATCTAGTTAAAACCTCCTCCCCCATATTATAGATAAGGAGACTGAGGCCCATACAGATTAATTGACTTGCCTAAAGTCAGATAGGTAGTTTCAGAGGTAGCATTTGAACCCAAGTCCTCCATTTCTGCTTTTTAAAAAAACCTTAGTTCATACACTTCTGCCCATGCTTTTCTGCAATCCACGTCTATCATTTCTTATACTATAAAAACATCCCTTCTGTCTTTGACTTCTTTCGGGTAGCTATCTGGGCTGTCTTTGTTTTTTTAACATTAAAATTAGTTGTTATTGGTTTATCTGGTTTTTACACTGTGTAGATTTCTCTCTCTACTCCACTTCCTCTTTAGAGAACCATCTCTGATAACAAATGATTGTTTTCTCTTTTAAAAATTTGACCTTATTTTTTCAGTTAATGAAAATTTGCTGCCTCCTTTGCTCTTCTACCTCCTCCATTGAAAAGGACAGAAAAACAAAACCCTCGTAAAAGAAATATTCATAGTGGAGGAAAGCAAAGCTCACACATTGGAACAATGTCCTTTACATCTGTAAACCTGCCTATACACATACACAGATATTTCTATACACACATACGCTTTTATACACATATACACATACATCTATACATATACACACATGTTATACATACACATATATCTACATATAGCATATATAATGCCTGATGGGGAACTTCTCAATAAAGGCTTAGCATGGCATATTAAAAAAAATTGGGGCACCTAGGTAGTATATAATGGATACACCTCCAGGCCTGGAGTTGGGGGGGGGGAATCTGGGTGCAAGCCTGACCTCAGATACTTCCTAGCTTTGTGACCCTGGACAAGTCACTTAACCCCAGTTGCCTGGTCCTTGCTGCTCTTCTGCCTTAGAATTGTCAGTAAGATAGAAGGTAAGGGTTTTTTTTTTTTTTTTTTTTTTTAACCCTTACCTTCCGTCTTGGAGTCAATACTGTGTATTGGCTCCTAGGTGAAAGAGTGGTAAGGGTAGGAAATGGGGGTCAAGTGACTTGCCCAGGGTCACACAGCTGGGAAGTGTCTGAGGCCAGATTTGAACCCAAGACCTCCCATCTCTAGGCCTGATTCTCAATCCACTAAGCCACCCAGCTGCCCCTGAAGGTAAGGGGTTTTTAAAAAAGGTTCTCCATCAGGCATGTATATATGAAATATATAATGTATGTGTGTGTGCACTCTGAATTTCTCACCTCTCTGTCAGGAGATGGGGAATTGGCTTCAATATCTGTCCTATGGAATTCTGGTTGGTCATTGATTGCCATTCTTAAGCCTTTCAAAGTTGTTTGTCTTTACAATGTTTTTGTTATTGTATAAATTATTCTCCTGGTTCTACTCACTTCACTTTGCATCAGATCATAGAAGTCTTCCAAGGCTTTTCTGAAGCCATCCCATCTCCTTGGTCATTTTTTAGAGCACAATAAATTCTGTCACAGTCATAACTCAACTTGTTTGGCCATTCCCTAGCTGATGGGCATCCTCTTAATTTCTAGTTCTTCGACACCACTGAAAGCTGCTCTGAATATTTTTGTACCTATTGATCCTTTTCTTCATTCTTTGATCTCTTTTGAGTTTTGGGCATTTTCTCAGAAAAATATAAAGGCAGGATAACAGAATGGAAAGAATGCTGGATCTCAAGTGAGGTGGACTTTCAAATCCTCTTCCTGGTGTTTGACTGTCTGAGTCGCTTGCTAAGACACTTAACTTTTATGACGTGAAGTTTCTTCATCTGTAAAATGTTTTTGTCTCTCTCAGCACAATGCCTCATGACAAGTAGGTTCTCAGTAAATGCTTTCTAATTTGCTCAGTATCACTGGGCTATTGTGAGGATTGTTTTTGGAATGAGAGGATCTGGGTTCAACTCCTACCTCTTTTATTTCCTGCTTTATGACCTTGAGTAAGTCACTTATTTTCTCTGATTGTAAAATGGGAAGAGTATTGGTCTATAAGACCTTCCAGTTTATAAGGCTCCTTCCAGTTTTGAATCTATGATGGACAAGTCTATTCACCTCTCTGGGCCTCGGTTTCTTCATTTGTAAAATAGGCAGATGTTGTCCTATATGCCCTTGAAAAAAAACCCTTAACTTCCATCTGAGAATCAATACTCTGTATTGGTTCCAAGGTAGAAGAGGGGTAAGGCAACTGGGGGTTAAATGACTTGCCCAGGGTCAAACAGATAAGAAGTGTCTCAATCTAGATTTGAACCCAGGACTTCCTGTCTCTGGCCCTGCCTCTCAATCCTCTGAGCCACCTTGCTGATCCTATTCTGTGCCCTTTTAAGGACCCTTGTCTCATCTTATGATCCTGGGATACTATATTGATTGTAAAGTCCTCTGAAAAGCTGTACCCACTATGGAAGTTATGCTTTACGGTAGAGAGTCTTTATTTTGTCCATGCCTTTAATCGATCTCCCTTCTCTTGGAATTTAAAGCTCTGTCTGCTCACAGCACTTGTTCAGTGTCTCCTTGGCTGTGACCTCTCTGCTGATTTTCTCTCTCCAGGAGTTGACTGTTCCTGTGGTCCATGATGGAGGTGCCCTGTTGGCTTTTGTCTGTGGTGTTATCTACACTCTCCTTCAGTCTGTCATCTCTTACAAGTCCTGCCCACAGTGGAACAGGCTTTCGACCTGCCATATAAGGATGGCCATCTCCACCGTGTCGTGTGCTGCTGTTATTCCCAGTATCCTTTTGGGATGCAACAACACTGTGCTCCCCAAGATAGCCCTCTCTCTGGACACAGAGAAAAAGCAAGTGCTTAAAGCAGGATCTCCAGGTCATTATAAGCTATTCCAAATTCACAGAGGAGAGGAGAGCCCTGATTCTGGGACTGGAGAACCTGAGTCCTCATCCCAACTTTGAGGCTTGCTACCAAGTGCTCATGGGCAAATCATTTCCTTTCCTTGGCCTCGGTATTCTCATTGTAAAATAATAGACTTGGACCAGGTAACCTCTAAGGGTCCTTTGTTTTTGTTTTTGTTTTTTAAATCCTTACCTTCCATCTTAGAATCATTGGTTCCAAGGCAGAAGAGTGGTGTGGGCTAGGCAATGGGTATTAAGTGACTTGCCCAAGGTCACACAGTTAGAAGTGTCTGAAGCCAGAATTGAACCCAGGACCTCCTGGCTCTGATATTTGTGTTCCATCCACTGAGCCACCCTACCGGTTCCCGAAGAATCTCTTCTAGCTCTTAATTTTTGATCCACCCTTGATATTACCTGCGTGACATTAGACAAGTCTCTACCGCCCTGGGCCTCAGTTTGCTCATCTGTAAAATGAGAGGGTGGAAATAGATATCCTCTGTGACCACTTCCAGCTCCAGATCTGTGATCCTAAAATTTGGAGTAGCTCAGACTTTAGAAAAAAGGTAAAGGGTTGGGAAGAATGTATAAATTGTAGTTTGAGAGTATTTCCATGGAATTTGGTTTGATGATAATAATCTTTAGAGAAGAAAATTGGCTGAGTAATGGCAGAGCTAGGCATGGTGAAAGGAGGAAGGTAAGGAAAACTGGAAGCCTTCAGTCTCTAGTTATATTTAGGAAGAGTCAGTTTTATAAGCCAGATGGAAATATTTCTTTTTCTCTGGAGCACAATATCAGTGTTTGGTGGCTCTTCCTGGTGAGAGACGCCAAGTATTGATATCATACTCAAGGCATTAGCTTAATTAAACCCTCACCCCGAAAGCTCTTTCATCAGTTATTTTTGTAAAGAATTGGGACATTAGTTATTCATAAGTGAATTAAAGTGACCTAAATTCTTGGAGGCAGCATGGTTTGGTGTAAAAAGTGTCAGATTTAGAGGCTGGAGGGACCTACGTTCAAATCCTTGCTCCATCTTTGAAGCATTAGGCAAGTCATTTGACATCTGGGCCTCAGTTTCCTTCACTGCCACATGTGTGTAGGGGAGTGGTAAGCTGGGGTCCTTGATCTAGAACTATAAGGAACCTCAGATGCCTTCTAGGACAACGTCTTCATTTTATAGATAAGGGAGCAAAAGTGAAAATGTCCAAGGTCATTCAAGTAGTCTATATCAGAAGTGGATTTGAACCCAGGTCCTCTGACTATATGACTTTTTTTTTTAAGTCCTTACTTTTTGTCTTAGTGTCAATTCTAAGACAGAAGTCTGGCAAGGGCTAATCAATTGGGGTTAGATGACTTGCCCAGGGTTACACAGCTAGGAAATACCTGTAAGTCAAATTTGAACCCAGGACCTTCTGACTCCCAACACAAGACTCTAGCTTCCCCAGACTACATGACTTCTAAGATCCCTTGTAAATTTACAATTTGTTGACCCTTTCCCTTTATGTTTAAATACTTTTATCTTGACTATATATTGTAATATAGAAAATCATACTGCCTATTTCCATGGGGCAAGTTGGCAGTTTGCCCTAGTTAGAATATAGGGGGCAGATGGCATCTGGCAGTTGGAGCTAGGCTATATAAGAGCTGGCAGACAGAGGGGCAGCATGGAGGATGACATAGAAACCTGGGAAAGGAGTCAGGGAGGTCTGGATTCAAGTGCTGCTTTTGACACAGACGTGATCCTGGGAAAGTCTTTTTAAACCTTTCAGTAATCAGGTAGATCTTTAAGGTTGAAAGTAACAGAACAGTTGCCAGTCTTCATTGACAGAGGAAATTTCCTTACTGGGAATGGCCTGAAGCAATGGAATCACAGGTCCAGGTAGAAAACTTTAAAGAAACATTTAAAAATACAACTGTGGGGGCAGCTGGATAGATCAGTGGATTGAGAGCCAGGCCTAGAGATGGGAGGTCCTAGGTTTGAATCTGGCCTCAGACACTTCCCAGCTGTGTGACCCTGGACAAGTCACTTAACCCCCATTGCCTAGCCCTTATCACTCTTCTGCCTTGGAGCCAATACACAGTATTGGCTCCAAGATGGAAGGCAAGGGTTTAAAAAAAAATAAAACAACTGTACATATAACTACAAGTCATAGACTTAGCTTTAGAACAAGAAAAGACCTCAGAGATCTTCTTTCCTCATTTTACAGAAAAGGAAACTGAGGACCCAGGGCAGGTAATTGACCTGAAGTGAATGAAAGTAGAGACTTAAGTGTTCCAAATGTCTCTACCTTCCTCTTTAACCCCCTCCCCAAACCCCCATCCTTCATCCAAATTCACTTCCCCAAAGATGATTTTCATCTAACCAAATTCTATGGGATAGTGTCACAATAAAGATTTATACTTTTCTCCCAATCCTTTAGCTTTTTCTGAAATCTGGGCTACCCTGAAGTGAAGATGTCCCCTAGCTGGCACCGTAAGGGTCAGAGGTGGGATCTGCATCTAACACCCTCACCCGTATACCAGACCGCCTTTCAGAAAATGATACCACGGATCCCTGAACAAATATTTACATAGCTTGAACATGTTTGGTTTCTAAGATGAGGCAAGCTCCGGCATGTTCCGGGTGGCATGTCTACTGACAGGTAATATGTAAAAAGAGCAAATAAATATGTCCCTTATACTGACCAACCCTGCTATAGGGGAAACGAACATAGCAAAAGGGAATCTTCTGAATTTTCTACATTTGCCTTTGCAAAACTTTCTGAGGCCTGAGAGGAAGGGAACCAAAAAATTTCCAGCTTTCAAAATATCTCTTGCAGCTGCTACATCATGGAAAACATCAGAATCGCAACCAAAAGGAGGAACTTGGGTAAGACTGTGGAGGAAAATGGCAGCTGGATTGTTAGAAGCCACTTAATTACTCGAGGTAGGGGTTTGCAGTTTTCAAATGAGTAATATTTAAAGGAGATGATGGGTCATGTGCTTTCTCACCACATGCCCAAGGCCCTCTGAAAAAGTCACGGAATAAGCTATAAACGAATAAGAAGTTTTGGTTCCTTTTTTCTCTTGGGCAGAAGAGAGACCAGCTATGATAGCTTGACTCTCTTCAGCCTTCCTTGGGAGAAGGTAATCTTGTTTAAGAGCAGCCAGGTGACTCAGTGGATAGCGCTCCAGGGCTAGAATTGAGAGAACCTGGGTTCAAATGTGGCCCCAGGCATTCCTTAGCTGTGTGACCCTGGGCAAGTCCCTTAACCCCAATGGCTAGCCCTGGCCCTTCTGTCTTTTTTTTTTTTTTAAACCCTTGTACTTCCGTGTATTGTCTCATAGGTGGAAGATAGGGTGGGCAATGGGGGTCAAGTGACTTGCCCAGGGTCACACAGCTGGGAAGTGGCTGAGGCTGGGTTTGAACTAGGACCTCCTGTCTCTAGGCCTGACTCTCACTCCACTGAGCTACCCAGCTGCCCCCTGCCCTTCTGTCTTAGAGTTGTTACTAGGAGAGAAGGTAAGAGTTTAAAAATAAAAACCACACACAGAGCACATCCTTACTGTTTACGAGAGTCCATTCAATTCATGGAATAATTGATTAATACCAATTTCATCTCAAAATGTTCCTTTTTAATAGTTTTGACTGTTATTGGACATAAAATTTAGAGATCATCAGGCACAGACACTCAGAATTTGAAAGGACTTGGAAGCCTTCTAGTCTAACTTGTATCTCTCTGAGAATTACCTCTTTGAGACCTTCAGAAAATCAGCATGCAGCCTTGGCTTGATGAAGCCACATAAAGAGCACCCCCACATATTG
>NW_025389743.1:0-4300 GCF_016433145.1 Gracilinanus agilis | reverse complement strand
AAGAGAAGAGGGAGAGGGAAGGGGGAGAAAATAGGGGGGAGGGAGAGAGGAGGGGGCGAGGGAGAGAGAGAGAGAAGAGGAAAGGAAGGGAAGGAGGAGGGAGATATACTAGATAATTTCTGAATTTCCTTCCAGCCCAAAGTATTGTGACTAGACAATTGGTCCTTCTCCCCAGAGTCAGGATGGCCCATTCATCACTGTTTCACTTTGGTCTTACCTTTTCTTCCATTTCTTTTTTCCTCCCCTTTCTTTTCCTCCTGGGGCCTTCTCTGTCCCCAGAGTCTTTCTCATTACCGAGGAGCCTCTGGGTTAGGAATTCTCCGAGGGCTCTGCAATGCCCTTGGGCCCTGGACAAGCAGAGTCAGAAAATCCCTCAAGAGTGGCCTCAAAGGCGAAAGGAGATCCAGACTGGCTAGGGCTCTGAGAGAATCGCTAGCTGTCAATACTAGGTGTGGGTACTGTCAGTGTGGATCCATCCCATACAATGAATGGAGTAGAGTCCAAGCGGGGGTGGGGGGTGAAGGGGGTGGGGGCATGGGGAAGGGGCACAGCTACTCAGTTCAAGCTTCATGACCTTGGAAGTTGCTACACCTCCCTTGACTTCAGTTTCCCCATTGGTAAAAATGAAGGAGTTGGAATTAAGGAATCAACTAGATCAACAGGACTCTGCTAAGCATTTTGGGCTGTACCTAATAAATATTCATTTATTAAAGGAAAGAATAATTACGGGCACTCTTATTGCAGTTTACGTCTTCCAAAAAAGCAGGCACAGGATGATAAGACAACTATATCCCTTGAAGGTCTGCAAAATTCTGTATATATAAAATCTCCTTTGATCCCTATAATAACCCTGGGAGGTATGTGCTATGCTTAGCCCTATTTCATAGGTGAGAAAGCTGAAGCTGAAGAGTGGTAAAGAAGAGAGCTCAGCATTATTATTAAGTATGATGGTGGGATTTGAACTCAGGCTTTCTTTTCTCTAAGGCTGGTCCTCTGGACTCACTTACCTCTCTCCCTTATGCTGAAAAATAAGGCACTGAAGCCCAGGCTAGGGGCACACAGCCCATCCGCTCCTCCATGCTGCCTTTCCGACATTTACAGCACGGCTATATTTTACAGATAAGGAAAGGGAGATGGTTTGTCCCTGGCCATCCAGCCAGTAAGCCTGGGCACTAGCCCCAAAGCCAGGCTGCCTCTGAATAAATGAAGCAGGCAGACCAATCCTTTAAGGCTCAGAGTCTCGCTCTCGGGATGGTTCCCTGCACACTGGGCTGTTTTGCCACCCACATTCTCCCCCTACTAAAGAGCTTCTTAGTGGCACATCTCAGAATGCTGGGCCCAAGCCAAGCAGCAGTAATTCTCCCTCCAGGCAGACAATGATACAGGGTTCTGGATGACTCGTGAAAAGCCCAGCCAGACCTGAGGAACAGAAAGAGAAAGCCACCCCGATGGGGAATCTGAAGCCCCCAGAGCCATCTCCAAACTTCTTTGAGCCCAAAGAGCCTGGCATTGTGCCCAAACTGGGGCACTCAGACAACAAAGGGATTTTTCAAACCCTGGAATCGAGGCTGCTGTTGCTGCTGCTGCTGCTGCTGCTGCAGTGAGCTGCCGCCTTCTCTGTCTCCTCCTCCTTCCCTCTGCCTCCATCCCTCCATCCCTCGCCCCCCCCCCCCAGTTCCTGCAGGGAACAGCAGTGCACCAGCCAGTGGATGGAAGTCTCAGCCGCATTGATAATGCTGCTGAAGGTAAAGCCTGCCCACTTTCAAAGGGACCGTGGGGGGGGGGAGGCTTCCCTTGTGTGCAGAGCCAATGCCTCAAGCTTTATACTTCTCCTCTTTTCCTGGACCAGATCTATCCATTTCAGGCCCCTCAACCTCAGGGAGAAGAGGCAGAATCCCGAAAGATCCCCTCCCCCCTTTCCAGTAGCTAGTCTGGGCATGAATCCATTCACTACCCAAAGGTCTCTCCCTTGCTGGAGCCAGTTTATTAGGCAGTGGAGCGAACAGGGCAGAGGATTTGGAGTTAGCAAAACCTGAGTTCAAATCCTGTACCACCTACTTATTTATATCCATCTATTTCATAAGATTTTAGATCTAAACCTGGAAGGGAACTGAAAAACCATCTCTACCAACAAGGAAACTGAGTCTCGGAGAAGTTGTGAGTATCACAGGACCAGAGTTGGTCTCAGAGACAAGATTTTGAAATTAAATATTCCTGACCCCAAGTCCAACAGTCTATTCACTATTCTACATGGCCCTGGACAAATTATTTAAACTCATCCTCAGTTTCCTCATCTCTAAAATGGGCATGATAACAATAGCATCTATCTCACAGTATTCTTACAAGGACTAAATGATATAACTTCAAACAAGAGTTAAATGTTAGGTAACTAATTTTAGGTAGTGTGGGGAGAGGTCCTTTCTGTTGCTAAAAAGAAGAGTAACAGATTTGGAGATGGCAAATTCAGCCTTTGTAACTATGGACAAATCACCTGCAAATAGTCCCTAAGATCCCTCCCAGCTCCAGAGCCTAGGGCTAGAATTAAAAGAATGTACTTACATGATCTTTCATCCCGGCAGCCCCAAATGATTCATCTTGAACAAATATTGGGCCCATTTTATAGGAAAGTAAAGTCTGAAGGATAGGGAGGGAGATCTTGTCTTAGGGCATCAGGTGGGGTAGGGAAGAGAGGAACTCAAAGGCTTTAGAGACCTCACGTTGTGATTCTGGTATTAGAGTAAAATGCTGCCTCATTCCATTCCATCCCTTTTCCCTCCCCTTTCCCTTCCCCCTCCCCCCATCCACCACTGGTTCCCCGGAGAACAGCCTTGCCCCATTGGATGAGTCAGTCCTTGGCCAAACCCCTCATTTATGCCCCCCTCCCCCTCCCAACCTTCTCTCCTCCCTCCTCCTACCCAGGCAGGACAACTCAGCATCTTTCTATCTGGCTTTTTGTTTGAGCTTTCAGAGCAGAGTGAAAGACATACAGTCAGAGGAAAGGATCTTAGAGATGCTGCTAATATTACAACTACCCAGAAGAACCAAAATTAATAAGTGGAAGCACATAAGGCTGGCCAAAGCCTTGGAGTTGCAAGTTTATGGCAGTAGAAAAGGATTTTTCTTAGACCCAAAAGATTTGGGTCTAACATCTGACAACTACTACCTGGATGACCTTGAGCAAGTCCCTGCTGGGGGTATGTGTGTGTGAATGTGTGTGTATATTAGTGTGTGTCTGCATATAACTCAATCTAGGTGGTCATCTGGTATCTCCCTATTTTAATTATCTAATTCCTATGCTCTAGTCTTTCTAGGTTGCTAAGAAAATACTAGTCCTGTCAGCATCCCCTAAATTTAGCACCATGAGGCAAAGTGCCCATCTCTCAACCCTAGTTATGGCTCTCCTCACAATGCTTATGAGAAGAAAGTCTCTTTCAACCTTTAACATCTAATTAACATGAGTTATGATCTTTATTTGTCCCTTGGGTTATAGATTTCCTCGTACCATAGTGTATTGAGGTCAAGAAGAGGGAACTGAGGCAGGTACATGGAATCTTCTAATTTATAAATAAAGCTTTAAAAATTGACAACAGCATTGTACTATGAGAAAATCATGGCAGAGTAAGGAGCCTTGGATTAGAATTTTGTGTGTGATTAGAATCACACACTCATGAACTGTGTGATCCTGGACAAATCATTTCACTTCTCTGTGCCTCAGTTTCCTCATCTGTAAAATGGAGGGGGGGTTAGATTAGATGGCTTCTAGGATCCCTTCCAATTCCAAATCTATGAACCTATGGTCCTATGGTTTTAGGTTTCAATCCTGTTTCTCCTGATATCTCTATGCAGAGCACTTCCACTTTGGATTTCAGTTTCCCCATCTGTCAAATAAAGAACCTGGACTGGAACTCTAAGGTCTCTTTCCAGCTTTCCATTGCAGTTTCTGATTTCTAGCTAGCAGCATCCTCCAGGACCAGGATTCAGCTCCAGAAGTCAAAGATGCCTGCCTTGCTGCAACAGTTCTTTTTTCTATTTCTGGAGGTCACCAGTTCCCATCTGACACATCTCTCCCTCGACAGTTTGAACAGTTTTCCTCCGAAGAGCCTAATCACCCACATGCTTTGCTTTATTCAGAGAAAGCAGAATGTTAATTTCATAGTGGGCCCATTGGGATTATCTCAGCATTCCATCTACATTGGTCCCTTCCTACTCTTGGTTGAGCTAGAGAAATGGTTTAAGCTCTCTCTCTCTCTTCCCCTCCCCACTCTCTCCCTCTCCCTCTCTCTCCCTCTCCCTCCCTCTC
>NW_025389742.1:0-5987 GCF_016433145.1 Gracilinanus agilis | reverse complement strand
ACTTCATTCACCTCTCTTACCTCTTTCTTATTTATTTTTCGGTTTGATTTATCTAGATCTGAAAGAGGAATATTTAGATCTCCCACTAGTATGGTTTTACTATCTATTTCCTTCTTGAGCTCTGCCAGTTTCTCCTTTATGAATTTGGGTGCTATGCCACTTGGTGCATACATATTGAGCAGTGTTATTTCCTCATTGTTTATACTACCTTTAATCAGGATGTAATGACCTTCCCTGTCTTTTTTAATCATATCTATCTAGCTTCTTTAATTTTAACTATGTCCATTTTTTGTCATCTGTCCCAATACATTCAATCTTCAAGATCTCTTGTTACAGATATTGGAGAACTCTAACAAGTATTATCTCTCCAGAGTGTAGATTCTGTTTGTCCCTCCTTCTAACTTGTCTTCTTTTGGGGTGTTAGCCGTCCCCTATTATCTTTGCTCTCTTTTCTCTTCTGTGCCAGAAGCATGTCCTAGCATAGTAGTAGTCAGAGATTCAGGTCAGGGGAAAGGTGGCTGATGTTCCTCAAAGTGTGTATAATAAAAACATTGTGTGAAATGTGCCATGAAAGAAAGGGCGGAAAAGTCCTTAAAAGTAATGTAGAAAGGATAAATAACAGATGCATCCAACCTTCAATTATCTATGTAAATGAAAGATATTTATCATGCTCGTAATGAAAAAAAATCATTTATACTTCCTTTTGCTACATTGTACATGATTCTTTTTCTAGTTGGTTAACCAGAATAATTAAATTTCACTTAACATAATATGAGAATTAGTGTGTAATCCCTTAGCATGCTGTCCTTGAAGACAGATAGAGGTGACAGAGTAGCAGTGAGTAGCTGATCTGTGCTAAAAATCCACAGGTATCTGATGCTAATGAGATGCTCTGCATTGATCCATGATATTAACTAATATCATCCAGTTCCCTGGGGTAAGCATTTGAATGAAACCTAATCTTTATGGCTGACCTTCTCTTCTGATTTGTTTTCTCAAGAAGAATTCCTTGTAAAGATTCTCAGGAGGTTGGGAAGACGTTCTCCTTGTGTTAGGATTATGAATGCCCACTTGGTTTATGTGAACATGAAAGAGCAGAGCTACTGCTAAATGAATTAGGATTTGAAGATGAATCAGAGGAGTTAGAGAATATAATCAGTGGTCTTTTACACTGGAACACCCATCCATCTCTCTGCCCCAATTCTTTGGAGTTCATCCTATGGACTTCACTCTGGGGAGATTTCAAGAGTAGAGTAGAGTGGAGAATGCTTCATTTCCTTTTTGGCTCTTTTTCTGACTTTCTGGATTTTTTCCCCTAGTCTCCCACAAGGTTTTCTTCTCCCCAACGCCAGCTTTTCATATTTCTTTTGTTTTCCCAATAGAATTTAAGCTACTTGAGGGCAAAGACTATTTATGCTTTCTCATTTTTATCCCTGAAGTTAGCACAGTTTCTGGCATACAGTAAGCATTTAATAAATGTTTGTTTCATGTTATTCTTCTTGATGTAGGACTTTAGTCAAGGCTAAGATTTCCAGTAAAAGATGATTTAATATTACTTCCACCCTAACCTCCACAGTAATAATATATTTACTGTGTAATGTACTGAGGGCACCTTCACTAAATTTAATCTACTTTCAGAACTGACCGCCATAATGTGGAAGGTTTGCTATCACAACTCTCTGATACTATAGATTAATATATAAAAGAATATTCAAGGGAAAGCTAGATAGCCCAATGGAGTTGGGATGACCTGGATTCAAATCTAGCCTCAGATACTTTCTAGTTATGTGACCCTGGACAAATCATCTAGCCTAGCCCATGCTGCATTTCTGTCTCAGAAGGTAAAGGAGAAAGAAAGAAAGCAAGAAAGCAAGCAAGCAAGCAAGCAAGCAAGAAAGAAAGAAAGAAAGAAAGAAAGAAAGCAAGAAAGAAAGAAAGCAAGAAAGCAAGAAAGCAAGGAAGCAAGAAAGCAAGGAAGGAAGGAAGGAAGGAAGGAAGGAAGGAAGGAAGGAAGGAAGGAAGGAGAAAAAAGTTGGAAAGAAGCCAAATATTTATTAAAATTCCTTGTTGTGGTCTGGGTTCACTGTAGGAAATGGACAATATTCTTAAGCTGGCAAGAATTGTTTTATGGGAGCGGAAGAATATCCAATGTATGTGATCAGATGCCTCCTACTCCATACCCCAGAGATGTGTTTGAAGCTATCTTCTTTAGACATGTTCTTATGTTCTCAAATTAAGCTATAGATTCTGAGGTATGATTCCCCTTCGTGGTATGCCTTCCAGTATTCCTCTTTACAGGTTGTTGTATTTTGTTTTGGTTTTGATAGCTAATAAGAGGAGAAAACTTAATTAAGTGAGGTCATGGCTTGTTGTTGTCTCTTTTCCATGTAGTTTTCTAAGATATCAAGGGAGTTGGGCTAGTTTGTTCATTTCACAGTCCTAAATTTGTGATGTAGCTTTCATGACCTAGATCTTACTAATTTTAGGGCATGAAACCTAGAAGTATTTGTCTCGTCTTATATTATCATCACTTTAGGGAATTTTACCTGTCATTGGAATTGGCTGTAGTCGTATTTCTCTTCCTCTTGACTGAAGCCTCCTTAAAATTCTTAATTTAATTAAATTAATTTATTTTTAATGAACAGACCCTTAGAATTCCTAAATAAATTATTTTTTGTAACTTCATTCTATGGAGAACATTAAATGTTGCAACCCATGAGTAGAATTTTAATAAAAAAAGAAAGGAAATGAAAATAATAAAAGCTATTGAATTTTCCCCAGACATAGTCCAAAGGGATTAATTGAAATGATTTTTTAATAGACATGATTGTTACCAAACATTCATTATGTTATGTAAGGTTATTAAACCACTCAAACATTGGTACTCAGGGACAAGTTAAAATGAATGTATATCAAGTTTTGTAATTCATCTTTTTTGACAGTTTTGAGAACAATTAAGCACTGAAACCTAAGATGTCAGTGTGTTGTTACTCAGTTAATGACTAGACTTTTGAAAATAAATTCCAATAGTAATTCCCATTACAAAAATGTTAATAATAACATGAAACTTGTTGATGACTCTGATATCCTAATGTATCTGTAATCTCAAATTGATAACTAATTACAGGAAAGCTTAAATGTTATAAGGTAATAAAACACTTCTGAAGAAGTTCCATATAAAATATGGTTTTAAATTCCCTATTAATGTTGATCACCAGTATTTCTTTTAATTCCATTAGTACAAATAAGTTTAAACTATCTTTAGTTTTAAATAACTTCTGATTTACTAAAGGATTCCCCATTTAAAATAATTTCTGTATTAAAGGTTTATTTATAAATCATTCATTTGGAAGGTGAAAGACATTTTCCTATATAGGAACAGAGTTGTAAATGATGTTTCCAAGACCCATAATGTAATTGAAATATTGTCTAGTTAAAACAACCAAAATGATAAATGAGTCTATTGCTGTGCCACTAAATAGGAAAATAAGCTTTTATAGGAAAAATTGTTATAGTTGCAGACATATTAGGCAGAAATAAATATAGATAGAAGTGCAGAAATGAAAATAGATACTCATATATTTCCTATCATAAATATCTACATATAAACACATATACACATATATGTTTTTCTTATCTATGATTTTTCGCCTGTATTTATAAATGAGACACTTTATCAACAATTTTTTATTAAGGGTTTAAAAGATGGGAGTAAAAATATAAAAATTTGAAACTATCTCTAATCATTTTGTTGTTGTTGTTGTCAGTCAGTCATTCTGACTCTTCTTGACAAATATGGATTTTTCTTGGAAACATTGCTGGCATGGTTTGCCATCTCCTTCTCTAAGTCATTTTACAGATGACAAAACAGAGGCAAATAGGGTTCAATGATTTCCACAGGATTATACAGCTAATAAGTGTGTAAGGCCAGATTTGAACTCATGTCTTCCTCATTCCAAGTCCAGGGCATCCACTGTACCACCTAGTTGCCCTCTCTCTATAGGAAGTCTCCATAATGGAAAAGATTTCTTGCCAAATCATGGAATTTTGGCAAGATTAGTCATAGTAAAAACAAACAAACAGAATAGCAATTAAAACGTGTCTTTAGCAACTCCTGTTACCTCAAGGTTTGTACATATTTTCTATTTTATTTTGTACTACAGAATGGTGTTGAGCAAAGCAAAATTGTAGTAGCTTAAAAGAAATGTAAGATGCACATAAAGAAACATTTCCAGCCCAAATTTAATATAGTTTATTTGTGCCCTTCCTCTGGTATAACATTTGGAACTCTTATTGGTCAGGTCAGTCAAAAATCAGACCCAATATTCATTGACCCCCAAAATAGTGGTGCCATTTTGGTCATCTTCAAGTGAGAAGGACAACAACCAAACAACTCTGAGTGAGTTTTAAAAGCAGTAAGAAATTAAGGCTGCTTCCTGTCTGCGTAGTCTTCGTCAGTGCACTAATATGTCCCTTTCCTTTCAGTTGGACCACTCATATTTTGACGCCCCAACCCTCAGGCCAATCTATATGAAATAAAGGGTGATATTTTCCTTGATTTCTCTTGGACTATGTACTGGGAAATCCACAAAAGAGCCAAGCCACGTCCTGCATTCCAGCTGAGCAGTACCAAAGGAGATGGTGACCTATAATGAGAAAAAGATAATTCTAATACGTTGCAGCAAAATGAGACTTAGTAAAGAAACCTTGTCATTAATATTCTGGAGACTGAAGAAATGCTCTTATTGCTATCATCCAACGTCTCCATCAGTCTCCCTGCCCTCTCATGAAAGTTGATTTAATGTTTGAGTCAGAGAATATGCATAGGTAACGTGACAGTATTGTACATGATGTAAACCTGATGAAAACAGTCATGTTATAGATAAATATTATTCTCTCTATATTTACATCTCGAGAACATTTGTAATCCATATAAATATCCATATATCAGTACATATAAAATAAGAATTGGTTTTCTGATTTCAGTGTCAGAGAACTCTCAGATAGAGAAATGGCTTCCACCAAAGTAAGTTAACACTTTTAAATTTATTATTTATTAATTTTTATTTATACATTTATATATATATATATAGAATAAAGATTTTATAAATACAAAAGTTTTTTTAAAATTTTTAATCTGAGTAAATTTCCCAGATCAAGGAGAGATTAGGTAAATTGTCTAATATCACACAATGAGTAAGGATCAGAAATGAGATCTAAATCCAGCGTTTTCTCTCTCCTTGTCTCTGTCTCTCCTCTTTCTCGTTCTCTATATTCTTTTTCTCTGTTTTAATGCATGCATATATGGATGTATAAATGATAAACTCTAAAAATGTTAAATGTAAATTATTCTATTGTGAGAATATAAGCTTTTTGCGAATGGAGAGGGCAACTGGGTGGCATAATGGATTCAGGAAGATCTAAATTCCAATTTGACTTCAGACACTAATAGCTGTGTGACCATGGGTAAGTCACTTAATCCTATTAGCCTCAGTTTCTCATCCAAAAAATGAGCTGGAGAAGGAAAGGGAAAACCACCTCACTATCTCTGTGAAGGAAATTCCCAAATGAGGTCATGGAGAGTTGGACAGGACTGAAATGAGTGAAAAATAAAAGAATTCATCTGGGGAGGTTTTCCTCTAAAACTTAAGAGTATTCACTGATTCACCTCTGCTGTTCTCAAATGAAAAAGAAGGGGGGAAAAGAGAGAAATTCTTTTGAAATGAATAAAGTTAGAATAGAAAAATTATATAAAAAGATATTTCTTTAGTGGCATTAGCACATAATAGAACAATTTTAAGTGTATAAAATATTTCCCTCACTAAAGTCCTAAAATATTGGGGCATGCCTGTATTATTATCTCCATTTTACAGATGAGCAAGATGAATTTGAGAATGCTTCTATGACTTAACCAATACCACAAAGCTTATAAGTGCCAGAACCAGCATTTAACTGTCCTTTAAAATATATATATTATATTTAAAATA
>NW_025389741.1:0-8219 GCF_016433145.1 Gracilinanus agilis | reverse complement strand
AAAGAAAGAAAGAAAGAAAGAAAGAAAAACATCTGGGTAAGCCTGCTGTCTCTGCCAATTCTTAGCTGGATTTCCTGATTTTTTATATGCAGAGTTTTGTGTGATAGGAATGGGGCCATTTAAGGTCTAAAATCCTTATGTTTCTTCTGCTTCTTCCTTAGAACAGAAATTTTTGGAAGGAACTAACCAGTAGAAAGAAGGATAAAAGAGCAAAGGGATCTCCCTGGATGAGAAGGCCACAGAAGTGGAGAATTTTTTCTAGGAAGACCCTCTTAAATTTGGATTCCAGTTTCATCAATCAACTGAAAGGGTTTTCTCTAAAGTTGCCAATAATCTCTTAGTTGTAAAATCTAATGTTAGTCCTCATTCTTACTGACCTTTTTATAGCACAAAACATTGTCAAACACCTACTCCTAGAGATTCTCTCCTTTTTAGATTTCCATGATATTCTTCTCTCCTGGCTCTCCTCCTACTTATATTACATACCCAAGGCTTTTACTGGGACCTCTACTCTTCACCTTATTCTTTCTTTCTTTCTTTCTTTGGGCTGGGGGGAAGCCTCTATTTTTTAGAAAAAAATTTCCCATGGTTAAAAGATTCATGTTCTTATTCTCCCTGCCACCCCCAAGCCCTCCCCTTTTCCCCCCAGCTGGCACGTATTTCCACTGGCTTCTTCATGTGTCATTGATCAAAACCTATTTCCATATTTTTGATACTTGCACTAGGTGGTTGTTTAGAGTCTACATCCCAAATCATGTCCGCATCAACCCATGTGTTCTCTCAATTGTTTTTCTTCTGTTTTTCCATTCCTGTAGTTCTTCTTCTGAATGTGGATAGCATTCTTTTCCATAAATCCCTCAGAATTTTCCTGGATCATTGCATGCTGCTAGTATAGAAGTCCATTACATTCGATTTTACCACAGTGTATCAGTCTCCGTGAACAATTTTCTTCTGGATCTGTTCCTTTCACTCTGTATCAATTCCTGGAGGTCATTCCAGTTCACATGGAATTCCTCCAGTTTCATAATCTTCCTTTATGACTAAGCCATTGTACTGCCTCCTACTTGAAACTATCTTTGATGCTTGCAGTTGTTAAATAATATGATTCTCCAAAATAAGTTAAAGAAAAAATCATAGAAATAATTAATAATTTCATTGAAGGCAATGACAATGATGAGGCTTCTTATCAAAACCGATGGGATGCAGCCAAAGCAGTTTTAAGGGGAAAATTTATATCACTGAGTGCATATATTAACAAATTAGGGAGGGCAGAGGTTAATGAATTGGACATGCAAATCAAAAAACTAGAAAGCGAACAAATTAAAAATCCCCAGATGAAAACTAAATTAGAGGTTATAAAAATGAAAGGAGAAATTAATAAAATTGAAAATAAAAGAACTATTGAATTAATAAATAAGACTAGAAGTTGATACTTCAAAAAAATAAAATTGACAAAGTACTTGTCAATCTAATTTAAAAAAGGAAAGAAGAAAACCAAATTGACAGTATCAAAGATGAAAAGGGAGACCTCACCTCTAATGAAGAGGAAATTAAGGCAATTATTAAAAATATTTTGCCCAATTATATAGCAAGAAATATAGCAATTTAGGTGATATGGATGAATATTTACAAAAATATAAATTGCCTAGATTAACAGCAGAAGAAATAGAATACTTAAATAATCCCATATCAGAAAAAGAAATTGAGTAAGCCATCTAAGAATTCCCTAAGAAAAAATCCCCAATGGAATTGACAAAAGAATTAAGTGAAATAGGAGGGTAAAGAAAAAGAGGTCTGGGTAGAGAACCCTGTAGGACATGAAGGATAAGTAGATGAGACCAAAATGAAGAATTTTTAAAGTAAACTTAAGGAGTGCTCAGCTAAATATAAGGAGAACCAGAAGAAAATATTGTTACAGAAACCTAAAATGAAGAAAGTATCAGTGAGAAGAGAGTGACTGACAAGGTCAAAAGCTACATAGGGATCAAGAAGGATCAGGATTTACAAAAGAAATGAGATTAGAGACCATCAGTAAATTTAAAAGAAGCAGTTTTGTTTGAATGATGAGATTAGAAACCAAACTTTAGTTAAGAAGCAAAGAAAACCCCTGAAAACTCTGAAAAAGTACAATGAAAAAGAGTTGATAGAATGAAAGAGGGTTGGTAGTGTGTAACATTTCTAGGTATTATTTAAAAAAAAAAAAAAAAGATGATTTGAGGCAATTTCATTCTGCTACTGATGACCTTGGGAAAGCCATTTTACCTCCCTGTGCTTGTTTCCCTATCTGTAAATTAAGGATTATAGATTTAGAACTGAAAGAACTCTTAAAGGTTATCAGGTCCAATTTCCTCATTTTATAGGTAAGATAAATTGAGGCTTACAAAATTGAAATTACTTGTCCCTAGTAACACAGGTAAAATTAAATGAGACAGTATCTGAACCCATGTTCTTTGATTTTAAAGCAGAAACTTTTTTTTTCCAGTGAAACATACTAAAGATATTGAACAAAATGCTCTTTTAAATTCCTACTAGACCTAAATCCTTGGAAATAGGTTTCTGAGCAAAATCTTATCTTCCTCTGGACTCAAAAATGCTAATCTTTCTCCTTTTCTCTTCATCCTATTCCCTTTTGTACACTATTTTCTTTAATTTTTAGAATTTGGAACCATTGGTTTCAGATACACAAGGGAAAATTTTACTAATGGGAATCACAAACTATTAACAACCATATTAAGAAACACTCCAAGAAAACTAACAAGAGAAATGCAAATTAAAACATTCTTGGTGTTTTACTTCAAAATCATCAATTTGGAAATGGTGACAACAAATGAAACAGTTGAAGGGGTCATGGAAAGACAGGCAATGCTATTGAACTGTGAGAATTTTGGAAAACTGTTTTACAAAGAATCAAGGTGACAAAAAAGTCCATACCCAGAGATTTCTCTTCTAAGCATATAATCAGATGAGGTCAATGACAAAAAGTTAGGTTCCATATTAAACCAAATATTTATAGCTCAATTTTTTGTAGGATAAAAGAACTAGAAATTAAATAGATGCTTACAAAGTGGAAATGGCTAAACTGTATTTAGTGAAAGTAATGGAACATTACCGTGCTATTAGAAACAATAAACATGATGAGTACAGAGAAGTTCTGAGAGACTTATATGAAGTGTTGCAAACTGAAGTAAAGAAAATTAGAAAAATAGCATTTAGAAAGAATAACAACAAAACAGTGGAAAGAATTCATTAAAAAAAATCTTGATCCTAAAAAGAGATAGATTTTTTTTTGTGAGTGTAGATTCTGCACTATGATATCAGATTTTTTTTTCAAGATGGTGCTTAGTTTTGCTAAACTTTTTTTCTTCTTTAAAAAGTTTTTTAGGAGGAGAGAAGAAATATATTAGGAAATGTGGATGATACCAAAACTACAACAGAATTTCTTTTTAAATAATACATACTAAAAAACTAAAGAGATGGACTTCAATCAGTGTGTGACTACTTTATCAAAGCAGGAGAAATACCTATAGACTGTGTTTCCAGGGTTGAGCTAGGTCACAATTTCATTATTTCATTTCATAAATCCCTCCCATCATGCCAGAAGAGTAAATTTAAAGTACTCCTTCTTAACACTAAGTAAGAGAGTTGCAAGTCACTTACTAGACAAAGTTCACATCTACAAAGGCCACAAGCACTGCCCCCCCTCCCAGTGCTAGGCAAATTAGGAAGCTGTGATTGGTTCCCATGAAGTGGGGGAGCAACAGAAAGTGGCAGAAAAAGGGTTATAAAAGAGGAGACCCAAAAGAAGATTGAATCATTCCTTGGCTCATTGGACAGGAGACTCTCCTGGAGGATTCTGCAAGATTCTGTGCTGAAGGAAGAGGCTTGCCTTGGTGGAAACCTTGCTGAAGACTGTTATGTAGAGATGGCAGCATGGAATCCCTGCAAAATACAGGGTCAGGTTCCAGGTTAAGATGGCGGCAGAGTAAGAACCAGCTCTTAACCTCTCCTGACCGAAACACACAAAACTCCTCAAGGGGGCATAAAAACAAGTCCAGACGAATGGAGGAACCCCACAACAGGGCACAGCGTGGAAGGTACGTGGAATCGGGCATTTCCATGCTATAAAGGGGTGAAACAGCTCTCACTAAATGGCGGGCTGAGCAACCACCACACCCCCACCCCCTACACACACAACACCTATAGCGCTGAAGCCAGCTAAAAAGAAATAGAGCAAGTTTGGGGCACCCATCAAGTCATTGGCAGCTCCGGGGACTGTTCCTGAGAGCAGCAAGATTTAGGACCCCAAAAAGCAAAAGAAAACACACAAACTCTGAACACCAGAGCAGGGCGCAGAGAACAGATGCAGGGCGCACAGCGCAGGCTCAGAGCGCAGGCGAGTGTGGAGGCAGACACAGACAGGAGCTAAGGCTCTGAAACCCTGAGTGGGGAACCAGTGCAGACAGGTATACGACTGTGGAAGCAGCGCCCTGAGACTTGTAAAGAAACCTCCAGCAGAGGATCAAGCAAGGGGGTCCACCAGGGGGCTTGACCTTGGGAAAAACCAGAACTCAGACCTCAGGAGCCAAAAGACCACAGACAGACCCTGAGCGTGAGGATAAACCTGAGAAGCTGCTGGGCTAACGATGGCTACCCAGTCTCAGAAAGTTCAGAAGAGAAAGATTAACAACAAGAAAAAGAAGTCTTTAACACTCGACAACTTTTACACAGAGAAAATCCAGACAACCGAGCAAACAGAGGAGGAGAACAAACAAGCATCCGGACCTCCTCAAATAAGGAAAACTCCTCACAAGCTATGGAAGAGTTCAAAACCGAGATTTTGAGGAAAATGGAAGAGATCTGGCAAGAAAATAACAGTTTAAAAGGTAGAATCTTGCAATTGGAAAGTGAGGCTCAGAAACCAAATGAACTGATAAGCAAATTGAACACCAGAAATGACCAGAATGAAAAGGAATACCAGAAGATTATGGCCGAAAAACAGAAGATTATAGCCGAAAACCAGAAGATTATAGCCGAAAACCAAAAGATCATAGCCGAAAACCGAAAGATTATAGCCGAAAACCAATCCCTAAAGGCTAGAATTGAACAATTAGAAGCTAATGATCTCTCAAGACAACAAGAACAAATAAAACAAAGTCAAAAGACTGAAAAAATAGAAGGAAACATGAAATATCTCAATGAGAGAGTGACAGACCAAGAAAACCAGTCTAGAAGAGACAATTTGAGAATAATTGGTCTTCCAGAAAAACCAGAAATTAATAGAAACCTGGACTCCATACTAACAGCAATAATTCAGCAAAATTGCCCTGAAGTCCTACAACAAGAGGGCAATATAGACATTGAAAGGATTCATAGAACACCTGCGACATTCGATCCAGATAAGAAAACACCCAGAAATATAATTGCCAAATTCAAGAGTTTCCAAGCAAAAGAAAAAATCTTACAAGAAGCCAGAAAGAGACAATTCAAATATCAAGGAGTACCAATCAGGATCACACAGGATCTGGCAGCCTTCACGCTAAAAGATCTCAAGGCTTGGGAATACGATATTCAGAAAGGCAAGAGAGCTGGGCCTGCAACCATGGATCAACTACCCATCAAAATTGACTATATATTTCCAGGGGAAAGTATGGGCATTCAACAAAATTGAAAAATTCCAGGTATTTACATAGAAAAGACCAGGGCTAAATGAAAAGCTTAATGTCCAACCACAAAAATCGAGAGAAACATGAAAAGGTAAATAAGATACAGAGGGGAAAGAAAGAAACTTATAATTTTTAAATTTGCCTTTTTAAGGGCCTCAGTGAGATCTAATTATCTGTATTCCTAAGTAGAGAAATGTTATGTATAATTCTCTGTAGTGAACTCTATTCACTACTAGAGTATTCACTATTATAGTAATCAGAAGAATAATTCACAGGGTGAGGGTGGAACACTAAATAATCTAAGATGACATGGGGGATGGGAAAGAGGGGGTGAATAGCAGGGGACACCAAGAGAAACTTGAGTGAATAAGAAAAATAGGATATTCTATTACACACAAAGAGGGCATAGGAAGGAGAGGGGACAAATACTATTATAAGAAGGAGAGGAAGAGATCATTAAAAGGTAATAATCAAACCTTACTCTCAGTGTAATCAACCCGGAGAGGGAAGAGTAGCTATACTATCCATTGGGACATAAAACTCTTATCTAACCCTTCTGAGAAAGTTAGAAGGGATAAACCAAGGAGAGTAGGGGAGTGGGGAGGTCAAAAAAAGGGAGGGGAGAAGAAGGGGGAAGGAATTAATGAGGACTTTAAAAACAAAAAGAGGGGGAAAAATAAGGAAGGGGTTAGAAAGGGAATTTAATCAATGGAGGGGTTAAGGAATAGTGGCTCAATAGCAAACCACTGGTTTAAAAGGAAATAGTATAAGAAAAAGGGGGTACGAATAGGGGAGGATACGAAAATGTCAGCAAATGCACAACTGATGATTATAACTCTGAATGTGAATGGGATGAACTCATCATAAAACAGAAGCAAATAGCAGAGAGGATTAGAAACTAAAATCCTACCATATGTTGTCTACAAGAAACACATATGAGGCGGGTAGACATACACAAGTTTAAGGTTCAGGGCTTGAGCAAAATCTTTTGGGCATCAAATGAGAAAAAGAAGGCAGGAGTGGCTATTATGATTTGTGACAAAGCCAAATTAAAAATAGATATGATTAAAAAAGACAGGGAAGGTAAGTACATCCTGATTAAAGGCAGTATAAACAATGAGGAAATAACACTGCTCAATATGTATACACCAAGTGGCATAGCACCCAAATTCATAAAGGAGAAACTGGCAGAGCTCAAGAAGGAAATAGATAGTAAAACCATACTAGTGGGAGATCTAAATATTCCCCTTTCAGATCTAGATAAATCAAACCAAAAAATAAATGAGAAAGAGGTAAGAGAGGTGAATGAAGTCCTAGAAAATTAGATTTAATTGATATGTGGAGAAAAATAAATAGGGTCAAAAAGGAATACACCTTCTTTTCAGCTGCACATGATACACTTACAAAGATTGACCATGTAAAAGGGCATAGAATCATGGCAAACAAATGCAAAAGAGCAGATATAATAAATGTAACCTCAGATCATAATGCAATAAAAATAATAATTAGTAAGGGCACCTGGACAGGAAAATCAAAAACTAATTGGAAATTAAATAATGTGATTCTCCAAAACCAATTTGTCAAAGAAGGAATCATAGAAACAATCAACAATTTCATTGAAGAAAATGACAATGATGAGACATCCTACCAAAGTCTGTGGGATGCAGCCAAGGCAGTACTCAGGGGGAAATTTAGATCCTTGAGTGCATATATTAACAAATTAAGGTGGGCAGAGATCAATGAATTGGGCATGCAACTCAAAAAATTAGAAAGCGAGCAAATTAAAAATGCCCAGATGAAAACTAAATTAGAAATACTAAAAACCAAGGGAGAAATTAATAAAATTGAAAGTAAAAGAACTATTGAATTAATAAATAAGACTAGAAGCTGGTACTTTGAAAAAACAGATAAAATAGACAAAGTACTGGTCAATCTAATAAAAAAAGGAAAGAAGAAAACCAAACTGATAGTATCAAAGATGAAAAGGGAGACCTCACCTCTAATGAAGGGGAAATTAAGGCAATCATTAAAAACTATTTTGCCCAATTATATGGCAATAAATATAACAATTTAGAAGATATGGACGAATATTTACAAAAATATAAACTGCCTAGATTAACAGCAGAAGAAATAGAATACCTAAATAATCCCATATCAGAAAAAGAAATTGAACAAGCCATCAAAGAACTCCCTAAGAAAAAATCGCCAGGGCCTGATGGATTCACAAGTGAATTCTATCAGACATTCAAAGAGCAACTAATCCCAATACTATACAAATTATTTGATAAGATAAGCAAAGAAGGAGTCCTAACAAATTCCTTTTACAACACAAATATGGTACTGATTCCAAAGCCAGGGAGATCAAAAACAGAAAGAAAACTACAGACCAATCTCCCTAATGAACAAAGATGCAAAAATCTTAAATAGAATACTAGCAAAGAGACTCCAGCAAGTAATTAAGAAGATCATCCACCATGATCAGGTGGGATTTATACCAGGAATGCAAGGTTGGTTCAACATTAGGAAAACCATCCACATAATTGACCATATCAACAG